>NC_092696.1:33558671-33723671 GCF_964275005.1 Diadema setosum | reverse complement strand
TACGTGTGTATTTGCCATGTTTGAGGTGGAGGCTGGATGACAATGCTTTTTTCTTGCTTATTTGCTTGTTTTCGAGACCGATGTCATATTGTATCATATCATTAACTGTTATTACATTGAGAAACGTCTCAGGGCAGAGCAGTCTGCGACACCAATGAAGCACATACCTACATACCTGCATATTCTGCTAAGCGCCTCTGCCTCGCAAAAACTCTCTGCTTCATGCAGAATCAGGTGGATTTTTTTTTTTTTGTGGGGGGGGGGACATGTCTTGCAAGGTGTAGGAAAACGCAAATTCCTCAAAGCGGATACCTTATCTAGTTTTCCGGCAAAACCCGCTCAGATCGGAAACACAGCCCTCGGCGCGTTCATCCCTCCGATGCCGCGAGCTTTGGCGGAATTTACGAACGTCATCCTCTTCTGGTCGGCATTAGGTTGCGAGAAGAAGGACCAATCGCCTCTCGGCACTTCAGGAACACATAATCGCCCACCTTCAAGGTCTTTGGGCCAATCTTGATACCACCCCATGCCCTCATTTGATATAGAGAACTTGACGCCCTTGGAAGAGCTTAAGCGTGGGTCAAGTGACATCTCATAGTCCCGGAAATGCTCGTTAGGTTCTCCCCCGCATCTACAAGCCTAAGGACTAATGCTTTCTACGAGTGGGAGGATGCCGCGTCGGAAAGTCGAGAACGACCATCCCGTTCTGCATGTCTTCCTCGTTACTTACACTGTCTGTAATACTGTGATACGGCGAGAAAGAGTTAAAAGTTGATCGGACATAGATTGTGACCGCCTCGCGGCCCTTGCCGCAAGAACAGAGAACACAAAGCAACAATGCCAGGTAAAAGTGCCTGGCTATATTGTCCAGCCCTGGTACCGGCTAAAACTCGAAGAAGGTCAATATCCTGTCAAAAGCGGAATAAGTGGAAAACAATCTCATTCTCTAAAACAACAACAACAACAACAACAACTACAACAACAACAACAACTGTTTTCCCAAGGGCTTCTTTATTGTCCAATTTGCTTTTCATTATACCCCTGCGCTTTCACGGAAAGGAAGGCTTCCTATTTTCCCTGCAGAACTATCAAGTGACAAGTGACAAGTGACAAGGACTATCAAGTGGCAATTAGAAGGTAGCTATTTTCCAAGTGCAGACGAAGGCCACCATAAGCTTACACGTACAAGAAGAAAGTCAGTAGAGCTGCCGAGACGTCCGCTTCTCGCCACCAAAGACCCGGATGTTATACAACAATTATTATCTGGTAGAATCACTCCACAGGTTGTACGGTTTACTTTCGACTGAGCCCTCGTGCTACGTCAGCTGTGTCTAAATAAATGGCTGCAAGACGTCAGTTAACAATAAGACGTCTGTTTCCAAGTAATAATTTAAGGTCAGATTCAGAAACTGCCACCAGAAACCCTCCACCTCTTTCTTGTCTTTCCTTTCGGTCCAATACCGGTCTGTGACCTGAGCATACATCCATTAGTAAAGTAGCTCATACTTTCCTACAGTAAAGATCGAAAAGCGACACCGCTAAATTATTCTAGTTAAATCTGCCTCAGTCTATCATCAGTGCAGGTGGCTGTGTCGGTAGTTAAAGTACCTGAAACAGGGGACCTTGACTCTTTCACCCCAAATAAAAGAGCAAGAGGGACATAGCACAATCCCCTGAGCAGAAGAAGCCGAGTCCATCTCATTTTTGGACTTGCACTCTCTGGGAGAAGCAAATCCAGTTGCGATGACTGACCATCAGGGTCAAATGCGGCTACTTGTCTCAAAATTAATAGGGTAAATCCCAGTCGCCCTCCACCACAAAATGGCATGGACAGTTGACCATTCTATTCGTTTTGCTATAAGCAAACGGAAAGAACCAGAAAATACATACATTTCTCTTTCTCGAATGCCTCTTTGATAGAGAATTGGAGTCTGCTCATATGTTTTCTTTTATTTCGTCTTTTATTCAGAGTTGCCAGGTATTTTCCACAATGATGACTGGACGGATGAAAGGGTAATCTTTTTTAAAAGTTGCATGCTATCACATTGACAACCTCTTCATCCCTCTCCCTTTATTTTATTTTCCATCTTCTGATAATCTAATGCCGGAGAAACTTAACGTGTCAGGCACAAGACAACCGGCCTCCCAGAATGTCGTGTAAAAAAAGGAGGGAGATATATCCTATGTATATCTACGACATACAAAGAAGAATAGATTGTGAGAGAAAGAGGGGGTGCTTACTAACGGAAGTGTTAGTTTTTATGGTGCTATTTTCCGTCTATGATTGCATATCACAACATATTACGAAAAACAAAATATTCATGACAGTCATATAAAGAGAAAGATATGATATAATTATGGCTAAAGGCGTTGGGTACACAGTAAATGACATCTGTGGAACAACAAACAAACAGACAAAAGAATATAAAATTTACGTCAGCAACAGAATTGTTGCCCTCTTTTTCAAATTAACCGGGATTCCTCTCTGCCCGGCGCTCTTAGCTACGCCTTGGGTTAGAAATTAAGGCAAGACAAACGGCTGACGAATTACTTGCGACAAGCAATAATGTAGCAGACAGCCGCGCCATTGTTACATACCTGCTCGAAAGAATTCTTAAGTCTTATCAACCGGGAAAGATAGACAAACAATTCGATGACCACTGAACACCTTGTTCTTCAAAGCTATGGGGGATATTTCAGAAACTTGTTTTCTTCTGCTGATGTGCGGATTTTTTTTCTTCTTCTTCCTTAGGGGTTTTCCGTTTCAGACGAGAAATGCCATTATTCGTTGGGATTTTTTCTTTTTTTTTATTTTTCACCCTGATGTTTAAGGTTCTTGGATAGGTCTCTCTCTCCCGGGTATTGTTGTGTTGTTGTTGTTGTTGTTGTTGTTGTTGTTGTTGTTGTTGTTGTTGTTGTTTGTTGTTGTTGTTATTGTTTTTGAGGGGGCATCATAGTTGTAGTAAATGCATGATTTGGTAAAATATTTTAAAGTGCTTTCGCATTTACATATCGCCATAAAATACAAAATAACTATTAAAGAACCGTCCTTTCTAGCAATGCCGAGATCAAAAAATTCGGCGCTAATGATATGAAGCTCTAACAGAAAAAGCACAAAGGAAGACGAGTATCTGTCTTTCGTTTCCTTCCAGACGTACGAAACTTACAGTGACCCTCCGCATAATACTTAAGGGGTCATGCTACAAGTTGGCAGGGTTGTGATTTGGCTCAGTCGGTAGGCCTATAGCGCGACTGCCTCCAATCCAAAATGAGCCCGGTTCTGAGGAATGTTGTGTGCAAACATACCATCCTCTCTAGTTAGAGGCAAAAATAATGCTCTGTCGCTCTGATAGGAATGGAGGTCCTGTGTGTAACGGACTCACGACACAGGCGCGTGGAAGAACCTGCTTCACTTGTTCATCGCAAATACCTGGTAAAATGGTCGACCTATACCTACCCACACGAGAAAATGAGCTAAAGATACCGAACCCTCGTTGTTTGCAATGTTGTGACTAGCAATAGTCAGCAAAAAGTGTCAACAAGGCAAACTGTGCCGTAATACGAGAAGAAGACCAGTTGGCGACTATGCACACCAGCTCGGGCACATGCATACTAGGTAAAAAAAATCATATTGATGGCTGGAAGACACTAACAAGGATTTGAATCCACTCATTCATTCTAGATTATGACACAATGTGCTTGGTTGATACTGTTTGTTGAATATTACTAGCCATCTGGGGCACAACACGAGGGTCGGCATCATTCGTCCGTTTTCTTGCGTCTGTGGGTATAGGGGGACCACTTCACAAGGTTAGCACCCTGATCTTTGCGATGAATGAATGCAGTGGGATATTTTGCGTGCGTGAATCGTGGCTGATTCACACACGAGACCCCCGTTTAATGTTCTATCCGAGTGACAGTGTTGAGGACGGAATGCTTGCACACTGCATTGCTCAGTGAGACTCGGGTATCGAACCTAGTACCCTTGGATCTGTATAGGCAGACGCGTTACCGACTAAGACAAATCACCACTCGCTATTTGAATCCAGGACCCTACGTTTAAAGTAGTCCATACCACCGTGTTGATCACTAATTGATTACTTATAGCCTTGATACCAGAGGAAGTGCAACTGTCCGCAAAGTTCTCATCCGTAGCAATATGGTATATATGCCTGTCTGTCATGGATGAGTACGTCACCAACCATCGTAAACCAATTGGATTCAAGCCACTGGAGTAGACCAAGCCACTGTCTCTGGGGAACTAGCAATCAGTAGCCTCCAACACAGGAGGGAAACCGTTGCTGTCACCGTGTTTTACAAAATGCACCCCAGGCACAGTCCTAGGGATCTGCAATCATTGCTGTACCAGGTTTAAATACATACAGATAGACTCGGGCCAGTTTGTCCATGGCCGATCATGCCGTGGATCTGCCTCAGGGTAAAACATTAACAGAGGACAGAACCTTCCTCCAGCCAGCAATCAGCAGACCGGAATGCCTCCTAAGACACCGTCATAGGATAAATCAAGAAAGATGGTCTCCAATCTGGCAAAGAGTGAGCAAAGTAACATATTTGTAATTTCACTTGATGGATAACTTCGTTAAAAGTGCAGTCTGTCTTCAAAGGAATGACAGGTTTTCTGTATGTTGCACGTACTTAGTGCATGAGGCTAGTAAGCCCTATACCCGTGATGTACTCGGATGGCTCATTGGCCCGAATTCACGAAGGTAGTACAATTGAAACCATGGTTTAAACCATGGACAAAGACCGTAGTTTTTTATGGGACGCCAAGTGTCGCATGGCCTATTTCGTCACGAAATCAGTCATTTCGTCGACGAAATAATCATTTTGTAACGAAATGACAACATTTCGTCGACGAAATGATTGATTTCGTAACGAAATAGGCCATGCGACACTTGGCGCTCCATACAAATTGTCTATGGTCTAGGTTAATCACATGGTTTGTTAGAACAGTTGTGATTTGTGAGCTGGCTCAGAACGATGCAGTGAAACTGGCTCTGCTCTCTCTCTACGCTATCGACTCCTCTTTAGCGCTTACGCTTTGGCCCACTTCCCCGAGTCCGAAGAAGTCCGATCCACTGTAGTCAGTGGTCCGATCACAGTTCGGCTCATGATTCGGCTGCGGGGGATGACAGCTTTAGCAAACTTCTTTTGCGATGTCATAATAACAAGCACATATGCACGCACCCTGGCATTACTACAGACTGCGCGATGCGCAGAGAAGACAACGAAGGCAACGTTACTTAGCAACACCTACGCACTTTACTCTTGATGACAGCTCAACTTCGGTAATCTTCGTATCAATGCTAACGGTGATCGGCAGAATCATCAACAGCGCCGTCTACACTACGGGGACTATGCCCCTTTAAGTTCTTTGTAATGATGATGATGATGATGATGATGATGATAATAATAATAATAATAATAATAATGATAATAATAATAATAACAATGCTAGTTTTTTTGTTTTTTTTTTATACAACGCATTTCAAACTTTGGAGATTATTATTATCCATGTCACTGGATACATTATTTCCAACCAGCACTGACAGTGAGTGCTCACTCTCCGCTCCCCGGGGAGCATTGCAGTCGCTGCCGGTTGCAGCAATTTTACAGGCGCGCACATGCTGATCAACCCACATAAAATGTCTCATCCTACCGGGTACCCATTTGTACTCCTGGGCGGAGAGCAGCAATGTCGACAGCGCGGCCTTGCTGAAGGGCAAACGTGTCAAGCTTCGCATGGGATAGAACCCATACAACGCTCATGTCATTCAGAGACGAGCGCTTTTATCCACTCAGCCACGACACCTCCACATGGGTTTCCAGCCATGGCTTCCTCCTCCGTCTACTTATTCTTGATGTACCCAGGATGACACGACAATTGCTGCAGTCTTATTTTCTCCAAAGACTTAGGATTAAGGTTAGAGTTGTGATGAGTTTTAGGTTTAGTTTGATGTGAGGATTAGAGTTAGGGTTATGTTTGCGCGTAGAATTTGTTTGGCTTAGCGTGCAGATATTACAAGGTAGCAACTGCCGCAGGAGCAAATGTCATGGAACTAGGTAAATCGCAAGGTTAACCTAGAGCACTCTAACATTTGTGATATATGAGCTGGCTGGACATGTTCCTTAAACTGCCTACGAATAATGCAGTGAAACTGGTTCTGCTCTCTCTCTCTCTTTTTTTTCTCTCTCTCTCTCTGGTAGGACATGATTACCGCCTATTTCTTATTGATAGTAATGTTTTAAGAGCTAATAGCGTTTGTCTGTTTGTTCGTTTGTTTGTTCGGTTTGTTTGTTTTTGTTTCTAGCAATGCTTTTCCAGATTCTAACTTTCGTAGCAGCGACAAACCATTGCATTAGCCTAATCCCAAACACCCCTATGCACGGACATCTGAAATAGCTTTTGTTTGCTTTATAACAGTACACGCACACACACACAAAAATAAACATATGATAACAAACAAACGAACAAAAAAAAAACGGCATCAGACAAATACGATGCACACGTAGAACATCTTTCAAACCATGGTGTAAGACAGGCGTCCTTGCTAATTAGACAAGATTCGGTCGTTTTCATCTTAATAACCGACATGACCGACGATAGCTTAGAGCAAAGAGGCAAAAAAAAAAGATGATAGATGGACGATGCCTAAATTCCCGGGTTCTTTTCTGCTTTCCTTCTACATTCACTTTCCCTCTGGCTTTGTTTTTACGAGGTGCTAATGAGGAGTCCTATAGCACAGAACAGTGTAGTGTAATCAAGGTATCCTAACTGATGAGTCAGGTCTGCATGCACACACAGACAGACTTCAAATTAAAGGAGTCTCGTTAGAGTTTTCACAGTTCACAGACCTTTCAATAGTCACAGCTCAAAAAAAAAAAAAAATAGTGGGCTATTGGAGTACTAAATTCTAGCCACGCTCGGGGAGAAAGAAATGAGTCTTAAAGTTGTTGGTTTTTTCAGCAATTAGGAAACTGGAATGCTTTCTCAGGCACCGTGTTGAGTCAACAAACATAATTATTATAATGTCACTCGATGGAAGTTCGTATAAAGTACAGTCTATCTTCAAAGTCCTGGCAGGTTTCCTGTTTGTTGCATGTATGTAGTAAGTGCAGGAGGATGAAGGCCCACTCGTGACGTAGTCGGTTGACTGATTGTTTTCTAGGTAAGTAGGTGACTAACTCCTGCGGTAGTTGTTGTTGGTTTTCTTTTCTTTTTGTGTGTATGTGTATTTTTTTTTGGCGATCATTGTTAATGTGCTCAAAATAATATGGAATAAAATTCATTTTGTTAGCAGATGGTTTCGAAAAAAGAACAATCACTCTTTTAACAACGGGGCAACGCCCTATACAAAGTAAAAAAGGAAGCTCTATCTACTGAAAGAAATAAATTAGATTAAAAAAAAATGGAAGAGAATAATCATTCCGCAAGCATTGTATTTCATTAGCTTCTTTCACACTATGTTGACTTAGATCTGTAATGATATATCTATCATAATAATGTAATGGTATGATGAGTATGCATATATTCTCCACTGCTCACCAAGGACAAACCATGTGCAAACAAACTACGCAATTTCCAATAGTATTATTCCCATTGTTGCCATCCGTTACCACAACAATCAACTTTTTCACATACTTTTTGTTCTACACATGGAATTAAGTTATTCCATAATCTTTTGAGACGTCGTGGCGATTTGTTTGTTGTTCTTCTGTCAATTTCCTCGCTGATTACCGAAAAATATGGGAAACGAGAGCAATTTTCTACTCCTTCAAACAAGGAACGTGACGCTCATTTGAAGTGTTCATTACAAGTCGTTTGTTAAAAAGTTAATGACATTTCAGTGTTTACTTACTTCTACTCGATCCAACTTGATAATACTATGTCCTAATAACATTGCCTGTTCTCGTCTCAACAACCGTTTACATTTTACCTAATTATCCTGGCCCTCATAAAGGTATACAATGAAGAGCGTGTTCTGGGCACTATATATTAAAAAAAAAAAAACATATGTATTTGTATGTGACACGTATACTATACATATACATTTACGTACTGTAGAACTCTAGGGGTGTTCTGGGGTTTCAGGGGGGGGGGGAGGGAGAACTTTTTTTTTTTCAAATATTAGTCTTGAGTATCCTGGTGTACATTACGTAGTGAAGTGAACGCATTCTATGTAGCCCTTTTTGAGAGTGCGAAAGAAGGACATCTAACGTTTTACAGCAACTACACTGTACACACACACACACACACACAAAAATGTTCTTTTGCATAACAACAAAAAATTGACGAAACACACAAAGGCACCACAAACACACGAAGAAAAGAATAATGTTGGTTGGAGGGCATTATATTCAACTGGTCTTTGAGTTAAGCATCTTGTGGTCTTTTTGTGTTGTTGCTGTTGTTGTTGGTTTGTTATAAAATCTGAATGCGACTACGCGCGTGTACGAACGCGTGTGCACGGAACAGGTGAGTATGTACAATTACCCAGGAAGGAACATAAGGCGTGTGTGTTATCACGAGGTATTTAATTAGTTAGAAAATATTTCACCTGCTCGTAGGACTAAAACAAGAATCAAGGACTTGGATAGATACTCTTTACGGTTTCTTTAATAGCAATGACGTATTCATCTCTTGTAGATAAATATTTATCTTTTAAATAATGTGTATGACACCAAGATTTGCCGATGAATTGTTTATCAAGGCCCTTCGAAGCGACACGATATCGTCTATCAGGTCTGTATAAAGTCACCAACCTTTCGGCTGTCTTATACCTCAGCTGATTTCTTAAGGTACATTGATTAATTGATATCATATTTTTATAAAATATACATGATGATCTCCAAACTTATTGTGATGAATTTTAATCCTATGGTTAGCCTGGGCAATACGGGTATGTTTGACACAATTACATTTTCTATCAGACAAAGTTGTACCTTTTAAACACAATATTTTACTTGACACGATTTTATTTTATTTTCGTCTATTTTGAAAAGAGAACATATTCATTATTCCTTTGACAAGTTAGGTCGAGATGCAAATGATTTTATACAGTCGTATGTTTCCTAAATAATTCTCAGTAATCAGAATTATTTCTTTTCTGTGTTCTGTTATTTCAAACGGTCCGAGAAGTTTTGAAAAATAGGTACAAAAACTTAATAACAAAGTTCTTGTTTTTAGAATCATTCACTATCATGAAATAAGAAATTTATTCATTCTGGATCGTGTGAGCTTAACAAATCTTACACAAACAGTAGTCGATCCAGCATTTGCTTTTGTAAATAAAAAGGAGAGAAGTGTAACATTTTAGATTTTGGTTGAAGATATCAGTTTCTTGAGCTGTGCAATACTGAAAGAATTCAATAAAATACTTGTGAGAATAATAAATGAGATACTTGACATAACATGAATGGTAAACTGCTCTCCTAGAAAGCAAATTATTGAAAGCATTATGAAAGCTTCAAGATCCATCTACTTTTGGAAAATCGTAAACAGGTAAAGATTGTCTTCGCAATAAGGAATATTGAATATTGAAACAACAACTGCTCTACAGCACGTTTTTTTAATATTTTCATAATCGACACAGATTTCGATGTTTCTTAGGCAATTTTGGAAAGTCATATGAAATGACTAGTGATATCTAACCGTCTTACGGTATTATCTCCCCCCCCCCCCAAAAAAAAAAAAAAACACCAAGATATCCATGAATAAAATATTGTAGTTTAACATAGTCAAATATGGATGTTTAGTCTCTCAGCTCAGAGTACTGGATAGCCTATCAGACTTCGATGACTTAAGAGCTGTAATGGAAATTCAAAAGTTTGTGAAAATTTCGGGGGAAATGGACACTCATTGGCAACATTCTTGTTTTTAAATGTCAAAATATCAAAGACACTTTGGAGTTTTTGTTTCTTTTTTTTATCCCAAGATTTTGAAATGTGTTTAATCAATCTTTTACCTACCCGTTGGATAGAACCCAGAATAGAAAAAAACAACACAAAACTCAAATTGACACTGGGGAAACGAGTATACGAAAACTTTGAAAAACACTTCTTGCTCTTCAATTCAGGCATAGAAACTGAACTAAAAATTTACATAGAAATAACGTACGCTTCTTAAGATCAACCAAACACCTCAAAATAAACCAAGTTAATACAAGTGCCTAATTACTCAACCAATGCGACATTTTCCAGTTTTATATAGCATGTTCCTACACAATACATCATTCATAAGAACGTATAGTTCCTGTTCGCAGAGAAAAGTAAAAACACTTTGAGGAAGAATCCAGACTGCTAGCACGGACATACAACGGGAGAAAGTGATATAGTTCCCGAATGAAATCAGCAGCCGAGAACATGTGGAAGAAAAAAAAAAGTTCGTCTTTGGAAGCTTTTTTCTTGTAGCAAAAGTCAGGCGCGAGCGCGAAATTATTGTGAGTTTTGAACAAAATCATTTTATCGCGCAAAAGGACTATATATAATGTGGAGACAAATGCATGTAAATGATATTGTCATATTTATAATACTGTTGTGCTCATACTGTCATATTCAAATGATAGGCAGGTATATAAAAAATGAATGGATGATAAGACTATGAATGTCACTGAAAAGATGGTAGACTTACCCTGCACTGGCTCACCAGAAATCCAGACAAGAAAACCGCAAGTTTTCTCTCTGTAAGTCCGAACTTTACGATCAGCCTCTCCTCTTGCCCTTCAAACGATAGTCACCATAGACGAATGCGATGGTATTTTTCCTTCTGTCACACGCACTGAAAATGTGATAAAGTCATTAAAGTCAAGACGAAAAACCCCGACCAACGGTCTTCCTTTAAGTGAGAGCTCGGATCCGTATAGATGTGTTCTTTTCTCCCAACTCCGTTCGTGACTTGAGGTTAAACGGCTGCTTACTTCTGCATTGCCCTGCAAAGTCCGTCGGCGCTGGTGTTTCGCGCAAGTGTTTGAATGGTAGGCAAGAGTGTGGCCGTTTTTATACGAGCTCTCCAGGTTTTAACACCGTCGCGTGGAAGATAACTCAACGCACAACAAAAGCCAATACAATAGAATGGGATCATGATGCGTAGACAGACCAGGGAGAAAGGATGAGAAAGAAACGGAGTATCTCACAGAGAAAGAGAGAGAGAGAAAAAAAAAAAAAACAAGCGGTAAATTGGCAGCTGGTGTTGCTGGCGTTGAGGGCGCCATGCACTGTAGGTTACTTTCAGCTACGTGATAAGTTCACATCATCCTTAGATATGTCTCGGCAAGGCATGACCATTTTTGTTTAGTATGTTGTTTTCCATGGTGTACTCTGTCAATAGGCCATGTTATAATCATTTTATTACCTCCGCCAAGGGAGGAGGTTATGTTTTCGTTACCGTTGGTTTGTTTGTTAGTTTGTTAGAGTGTTACCCGGTAGTTTGTTTGTTTGTCCGTGTGCAAAATAACTCAATTTTTTTTTTTTTTTTTTTTTTGCACAGATTCGGATGAAACTTGCAGGAAAGGTTGACAATGACAGAAGGAACAAATGATTGAATGTTGGTAGTGATCCGGGAATGTTTATGGATTTTATGAAGGATTTTCGATATTTTGCCAGGTAGGGTCAAGGGTAGAGTGCAAGCTGCGCATTTTTTGAGGTTTACATGCGCGCACTAAAGTGCGTGATCTAGTTTCTACTTGGGCGAGGCGCGCCGCTCATCTGAGGGTTTATGACGAAATAACAAAGGCCTCTATATTGGGAAATCGGGAGATTCTTCAGCGGATGGAAATCACTGATCTGAAGAGCAAGATCATCGGTGGAAAGCTGCTTGGCGGAGGTCTGTGCTCTCAGAGTGCTTTTCTAGTTTGTTTTGTGTTTGAAAATAAGAAATATTTTGGATTTACCGCTTGGACTCCCAGATCTTTAGTGCGATAAGATAACAGAAACAAAGTAAAATTCGTTGTGTGTGTGTGTGTGTGTGTGTGTGTGTGTGTGTGTGTGTGTGTGTGGTTTCGTCTGGTGTCTTTTTGACAACTTCAACTCAAGTCAAAATCGTTATGATGGACAAAGCGTAAAACATTGTAATTAAAGACTCGGGTATTTCGTACATTTTGGGAAGAATATTTTTGATTCTTCTCACAATGTTTTCAAGGGAGATTACTTCGAAAGAGAATTTGTTAAGAACAACAAAAAGACATTCAAACAAGACCAGTAAAGTTCGAATGAATTCCATTATGCAATTGTTTACAGCTCCTGAAGAGTCACTTGTAAATTAAGACTTTTAATACTTAGACTTGAGTCAAGAAAGGAAAAAAAAATTCGAACCCATGGAATATTTCTTCGGAAAATGAAAATGTTTAAGTCATTAGACTCATGTCCACTATCATGATTCCAATATTCTTAAGAACAGCACAAATTTCAATTCAATTCAATTCAATTCAATTCAATAGTTTATGAATGGTCAGTTACTCTTTTTTCTTGTTCTGGCGCTGCGCAGGAATTGGTTCACGTTTAAAACAACCTTGTTGTTTGGTTGCTAGGAATCATATTATCAGTATTAATTGCTACTTGCCAAAGATTTCAAAGCCCTGATGCATAAAACTTGAGATCAAACATAAGTCAGAAAAATCAAATAAAAGTGTCTGAATACTTAATTCTGATTGGCTGATACCAGAGTTATGTTTGATTTACTGACTTTCAATACGTTTGATTGCAGGTTTTTATGCAACAGGGGCTAAATCAGTAATTTGTTCGCCCGGCTTGAACTGAATCAACCCCTCCCCTCATGGGTCTATGACAAAACTGTATGGGGAACCTAGAATATTTCATAAGGGCTTATAGGTTAATATGTAAAATGAACAGATGTTCCCGGAAGTCTCGCGATAAGCAGCGCTTTGCAAGTGAAATAGAAGGCTAATCGGCTTAACGAGAAGAATTCGACGTTGCGATTATTTCAATTACGGATGGACTCGAACGAAGTCCCAAATAGAATACGCACATAGAAAACCACATACGAGAAAAAAAAAAGGACAACTACCAAAAACGAATTATGCTAAAAAGGGGAGAATTTTCAGATTGAGCTTGCATATTTAGTCATTATTGAACAAAAGGATTAGCATGGACCTGCACAATTGAAAGAATTCAATGACTTTGACGAGAATGTATGCATAACTGCAGGTTTAATGAATCTGAAATTTAGTATTTTGCCGTCGTCAAATAAATTTACTTGTTCATATGATGTAGAAATGATATGACACGCCCCCCCCCCCCCACCCCGAAAACTCCAACGGGAATACTGGGGTGGGGAAATAAAGTCACTTGTTATCACGAGTATCATCTTATTCATTACAAACATTTCCGGTAACCAACCTAAATTTTTAATGCAACTTTCGATTTCTATGTTTGTGGATATATTCCTCTTTCAGTGTCACGACTCTCCAGCTTCATTAAGATTAAAGACGGTCATGATGATTCTTATCTGTATTGCAATACTCTATTTTATTGTTAAAGTTATTTCAGATGTTACTTTATTGACGATCACGTTTTTCATAAAATAACGGTAATGATAATACACACTTTATCTATTATAAAGACATTTTGTATATACATTTCACTGCGCTGCAAGCGCTCCTGGTAAGCACGCAGTACGGTAAGCTTTAAATGAAAGAAGAGTTTCAATTACTCTTAATTTGAACGATTCCTCCTTTTGGGAATGTCACGATTTCTATTGGGCAAGTTTTTAGCAGTTTGGGAACTGCACAGGCAAGTGCTCGAACTCATAAAATGTATTTGATGATGATGATGATGATGATGATGATGATGACGATGATGATGATGATCACAGGCAAGTGCTCGAACTCGTATAATGTATTTGATGATGATGATGATGATGACGATGATGATGATGATGATGACGATGATGACGATGATGATGATGACGATGATGACGATGATGATGATGATAATGATGATGATAATGATGATGATGATGTTGTTGTTGTTTGTTTGTTTGTTTTTTGTTGTTTTCGTTTTGCATGTTGGGATTTGTTTTGAAACAATACTATACAGAATATCAACAGGTTATAATTTGAATAGTTAAAGTTCTTGAGCATATAAACAGAGTCTTGACCAATGCGTGCCTTGAATATGATATGCAATACTCCGCAAGTATGATTCAAGGCTAGAAAATAATATGGTCTATGGATGAATCGATACAGGAACGTACACCTATTTTTCATAATCAGAAAGGAACAGAGGGTTGGTTACGGGTCTTCAATTATTCCTTGTTTTTTATTTGAATATACTATTTTAATGCAGAAAAATAGTAAAGATGATGAAAACGATAATATTAAGATGTTTAAAATGGGGTTGAGACTTTAGCTTCGTTAACATTATTGACAAGAAATAAATCATATGGGATTATTACTGGCTTTAAAACTAAGCATTTTATATGATCAATGTTCTGTGACGCGCAAACTGATATCGTATTTATCTCATTGGAAATGTAAAGATACGATCCTGATACCGTCTGTGCTTAGCCTCTACGGAAGTGTGAAATAGATACCATCACCACATATGCTGGATTTGTAAAGACACAAGACGGAGAAATATACACAGAGGAAGAGGGGTATGCGTAACAACTGCATGTCTGGGAAGCCAAGCCGGCAAACTTCCGGTACTAGGCGACCAGTTGCTTTTATGGGCGCGGCGACGTGGCAACACGCCTGGTGCCGATTTCAACATTCTGGTGGGCTCTCGACCACTCGTTGCGGCGGGAGCGGCGGCTTAAGTATGCCGCCATATTTGCACTGGATGCAATTCTCCAGCGAGAGGGCGATATCAACCTACATTTTATGCATACACCGATCAGCTAAACAAATGCCAGTGGGCTCGTGAGATCAGACTAATCTAGGTACAGGATTTACTGTCTCTTCACCTTCATTCTTCTTTCGATCTGAAATGAAATATTCTGAAACAATCCTTTGTAAAGAAAAAAACTTCTAAAGGTTAAGAAGATTCTGCTCTTCATTATACAGGGTTTATTATCCCTCAACACATTTATCTTTATTCATGTTCATTTTTCCTTTTCTTTCCGTAAATATGCTACTGTCTTCTAGCTTAATCTCTCCTTGGTGAGGTTTGTTCACCTTCATAATACTTATGTTCGTTTTTAAATCGTCGGAAAATTTTGATACGTCTCTAAAGTCTTAGTTACGAAGAAAGATATTAGGAGAAATGTTATTCCCGTTTACAAAACTGTATTTAAGACGTTAATTGAAAAAGATTGGTATTGCTTTCAAATGCTTTAATTTCATAACATGATGTTCTGTGTTTTTTTTTTATTCAATACTTCGTAGGCGCCATGCATCACAACTAGAAGGAAAGGTTAAAAAGGATTTACATAAGATTGCAAAAGAGTAAAAAGTATTTTTCCTGTGTCACAGAAATATAATCAGTTAAAAGAAGAAAACAGACATGTACAATCCTACATAATGTACTCATGTTTCATGTTCTTGTTTGATTGATTCTTTTGTTTGATTTGTTTTTGTTATTGTTTCTTGGGGGTGTCTCAATAGTTTTCATTTGTTTTGTTTTTTCTGTTCTTTTTCAATTACAAATGACACCTGTAAGATCAGCCTTGTACGGAATCGCTCCAGGGAAATTTACCAATAATCCCTTCAATTCGACTATACCTCCTGCTTTAATGCTCGGACAGACAGTGGAGAATCCATGCCCAGAGCATTTTGAATAGGGAATAACCAAGGAAAGAAAGCTTGTTGGAATAAAGTTTCATGTATGATGCTGCAAAAGGGATCCTTTCTATTCGTCCCCACATAAGGGTGAGAGCTGCAGGTGGAATATATGCGAGATGTGTCGTCACATTCTAGACACGCACGCTCAATACTGACACAAACTCTTTGGTGCTGAAATAGGCTTTCGCTTTCGTAACTAAATCGCCGGACAATTGATCGTATTCTACGATGGCTTCCTATTCGTTTGACATTCACGGTACTCTTTGTTTAAACTATTGCCGCTTTTGTTTTATTTTGTTTGTTTGTTTGTTATTTTTTTGTATTTACGAAATTCCAAAGCAGTTTGGATTGTAATTCCGATTCGATTGCAATTATATTTTATTTTTAAGGTCTTGATTTTATGTTTGATTTGCAAGAGATTTCTAGATGCAGTAATATTAGAAGATTCTGAAATGATAACCTTCCCCTCTGTTTAAAATTGAACATGGAACCTTGGACAAAGTTGAGACCATGATATTCGCTCTGATATGTACAAAAGGTTATTTGAAAGTAATTTACTGCCTGAAGATTCATGAATGTCCTTCTTTCATTTAAACAAAATAAATGTCATTCAAAAAATACCGATCTCGAGAAGGGGTAAGGAGTAGAAACGTATTGGTGAGTTAATTAAAAAAATAAATAAGATGTATTGAAATCATACTGTTGGTGACACACCAGCAGAAAAGTTAGGTAGCACCAAGTGGAAAATGTTGTTCATGTGATCTACCTACTGTACGTGGTTCATAGTCACGTGAATGCATTCAGGTACGAAAGTATGCATAGTTACTTTACGACCGCTGTGACCTCATTGATTAATAAAACATAACCTTTAATAGTCAAAATTGAAGTGGTTAATGTAATCCCTCCAATATTGAGTTGAAGAAAAATTGGAAATGATGCCAAAAAATTCTTTTCTTAGTTTCTACGAAGCCCTAGCGCGTCCTGTGGTCAATAACACTCACTCCAAGTTCAAACACGAAGGAACTGTAATAAAGATTCGTTTAATCAAGTAGAGTGGATTGTTTCAAGGAGTTATGTGACAGCGTGATATCTGGTATATCAGTGAGTAATGTGTCAGTTGGGGTTAAACACATCCGTATGAGTGAGAGAAGAAACCGTGTCGCATATATAGTTTCTTGCACCGTGTCCACGCATTCGCAACGCTACTTTAGACGAGGCTCTCTGTGCATTTTAAGGAATTTGAAGGCGGTCTTTGAGTATTGAGAGAGACGTACGTCTCACCATCGGGCCCCTCTCGCTCCATCGGAGAGCTCTGGCGGCTAATTGATCATTTGTATGCGGACGTGTATTCTACGCGGTAGAAAAGCAAAAGAACAGCTCACTCCTTTTCTAGTGAACGTCTAAATGATTACTCACCCCCCCCCCCCCATGTTGCAAGCGTGGCAGGTTAAGATGATGATGTGTAATATTTCTCGAATCTTGTGTGTGTGTGTGTGTGTGTGTGTGTGTGTTGCAAAAAAAAATATTAATGGATTAAATTATTTATTTAAGTAACTTTGTATGCATTTATTGGTTGTTGTTTTTCATTCATATATGTATGCATTGTTTCATTGGTGAATTAATCTATTAAAGAAGTTTAATCACAAAACGACTTAACTCCATTCTTTGTTAAACTTGATGTATTCGCGATGAAGCTGCTAAAATCAATGAAAATAATACACGAGATTATGAGATATTTTGATAATAACTTCAAGAACATTCCTTGTTACGTGAGAATTAATATATCAATTAAAAGGTTTGTTTTGCTCTGTCTGATAATGGACTTATCTTAATCTAATCAATTTTTGGCTTTTGTTCTGAATCTATTTTATTTTCCCCACTTTTTCTTATACATTGTCAATTTAAACACTTACATGTAAAATTAGACTTAGTGTACCAGTGTGTCCATAATCAATAGAATGCAAACATACATTTAATGCACCTACACTCAAGCACACAAACCCTCACACACACACACACACACACACACACACACACACACACACACTTACAGGCAAGCCCACAAAAGATTATGTTGAGTTTATATAGTGTCATGTCAAATGAACCACTCTAAACTATATTCAGAAAATAAGATTGTTATGAGGAAAATTCCCATTCAAACCCACTTGACTATGACTTATTATGCAAACGTTAGACCAAAAACGGAATTAGATTGTAGATATACGATGTTTGGTTAATTTCTTGAAATCAAGGAAGGACCTTATTTCTGCGCCTTCTTCATGCGTTATTTGATATGTTACAACAACAACAACAGCAAAAATGGCATGATTATATTCAATTGCACGAAAATAACAATAAGATACATAAATGAGGTTATTAATGATTAACCCAAAACGAAAATATGTTGTGTAAACAATTTTGATTCGTGCCTGCATTATGGAAAATCGCAAATAGTGGTATACTATAACAGATAGAAAATGCAGATTGCAATCATGTTAAGCTAAGCTTAGAGATGACTATATACTTTCTACTTTCAACTGATATCTCAATTCTCACCTATCAAGAAATATTCTTGAAGTTATCATACGTGTAGCTTATAGAAGGTCATTTAGAATTAGCATTGCAGAGTGTAATGACAGGAAGAATTACCATGCGATGCTATCAAGTAACTGTGGAATTTTTAACTGATTACTGGGCAAAATTACACAGAACAAATGGCGAGATTATTGCTGTAATGACTGCAGTCAAGGTCCGTTCTGAAATACCCGAATTGCAACCATTAAATACGATATAATGACCCTTGCCCCCATCAGCCGAACAATATCGTAATCGCCTACTTTCCACGAGAGAAATAAAATCGCCGTTAAAAACGTGTATACAGGTCTGAATCGACAGCTGAAAAACCATCTCGATCCTGATACTGTGATAAATGTTGTCCAAGATGCTCCGTTATCGTCCTAAGATCCCAGATCATTGATATTCTTTTTTTTTATGTTGTTGTTTCCTTTTCTTCGTAGATTCGTAAATTGGCAGTTTCACTGATAGCTTATCCAACAACACACTATAATCCGTTTCAGCTGCAAGTATTCTTCAAAAACAATTTTTTTTTTTTGAATTCCCCTCCCTCCCCCTTCTCCTCTTCCGGCTCCTTACCCTCCTCTTCATTTTATTTAATTTTTTTTTGTTCCGCATTTAGTACTTTACAAGTTAATCATAAACTTATCAAAAGTTGAATTGCGGAAATTGTATATACAGCAATTACGACAATTCGTCCATTTGAAATATGAGAAATCTGCAAAGAAGTATTACTTGTAGCGCGTAGATTTCTAGAAGCTATAGTGCCTATAGTAAATTCTTGCATGAAATTTTTGCAGTTGTAAAAAATGACAAACAATTAGATGTTGAAAAACATACTCGTCGAAGAATATGATAACATGAATGTTCATCACGATTAACTACAAAAGAGTGACGTGAATTACGTTAGAACAAACAGCTGCGGAAGATCTTCTTAGCTGTTGGTCCTTTTCGACTTTATGGTTATGGATACTTTCTCTCTCCTTATTGATGTCAATGTTCCTTATAGAAATTCAACTCGAGGTCAAGACACCCTATTCAAAAACTGCAACGTTCATAACGCTATACATTTTCTCCATCAACACTGTGTTATGGCTGTAAAGTAATGCGATGTAGCTGTGATGTTAGGTGAACTTGCGACCTTCAGAAAGCCATTTTCTATTGTGGAAGAGCGACAGAATAGTCGTTAACTATCTCAAATGGACGAATTCATTCAAGTCCTCTACAGAGTTACATCAGCTCAAACAGAGTAAGTAGGTCAGACGTGTGATACAAATGCAAACATTGCATCTATCGACTTTTAGGTACACAATGGACTGACGTTGATTTGAATGATTTTTTTTTCTCTTCCGAAATTTCGTTAATTTGAAAAAAAAAAATGAATTAGGGCTTATAAATACGAACATTTTTTGTAGCGTCATTGTGTGGGTTCGTCAACCCCAAAATGGAATAAGGTTAATTGTGCCAAAGGTTTGTTCATCCAAAAATGAAACAAGGTTTGCTATTCCGAAGGTTTCGTCAGCCCAAAAATGAAGTGAAATCTGTTATTTCGAAAGTTAATCCAAAAATGAAATAAAGTTCGTCAATCCAAAAATGAAAAAAATTCAAATAAACAAACCTTTGACTATAAATACTGAACTTTTTTTTTTAATTTAGAGAATAACAAGAAGAACCATTTCTCATTTTTGGATTAACAAATCTTCGGAAGAATGAAGCTTATTTCAATTTCGGAATAATTGTAATTCATTGATTCATATAAAGTCATACCAAGATAACGAGTGCAAAAATGCAAAAGGTAAAAGGTGATGTCCAAGAGAAAACAAGCCAATCAGGGTGAGAGAAAGACTAAGAAACCGTCCTCAGGTAATAAGAAGGTTGTTGTGTTTGGTGTTTTTTTTTTATAAAAGCTCTAATTGGACGAAAGAAGATGGAATGGCGATTGGCCGAGATGTACATCCTCATACAAACATGCAAGTATGACTGTGCCATAGGCGGACAATGAAAAAACGTGTTTTCGAAATAGTCTTACGTTTTGTAGGTTGCAATGACGCACACGAATTCCGATTTAATTGAATGTATGTAGGAATGATATTTGCACCCAGTTGCCACACACTTCGACAGAAAGACAAAGAGACAGTGACAAACACAACTTAAGAATGTTTATGTTTTCTTTTTACGTACAATGATAACTACGAAACGAAAAACAACAAAAACTGAATATGACTACAGAATGGTATAAGCCTCGCTTGTGCACAGCCGCAAAAAAAAAAAAAAAAAAAGTCCATCAACGAAGGCACCGTTATCTCATTACTTCAGTTTTCTTGAAATGATGCTCAGCAAAAGTGAAGATGGGAGGTATATTGACATTTAGCCATTTTCAAAAATAAAATAAGGTTTGCAATTCCGATTCTAATGTTCGCTTATTCAAAAACAAAATATAGGTTTCATAATGGCAAAGGCTTGTGACAGCCAGTCCGCAGATTTTATCTTTTTCGGATAAACGAACCTTCAGACTAACGAACCTGGTTTTATTTTCGGATAAACGAATCTTTGGAAAGACGAACGTATTCAATTTCCAGATTAATGAATCTTCTATTATATATAATGAGTCTTCAGATAAAAAGAATACAAATGTCCTCATTAACCAACCGTATATCTTTTTCGAACTAATGAACATCTATGAATTTGCGTGTTACGGAATGATGAACCTTCAGAGAAAAGAACCATTTATGTAACTTTCATATCGACGAACTTGGGGAACAATGAATATTTTTAGAATTAACAGTCCATCCTCTGAGAGATAAGATGTGGTGGCATCTGTGTCTATAGCCTTAATGATCATTATGTATCTTCAAAACATGATCTGCTTTCTGGAGAAAAAAAAATGAAATGTAGCATCATCGTTCAGACATCATCGACAACCTGGGATTATACGTTTGAGACAATATTATGTAAAAGTGTGCACGGAAAACTAACAGAATCCTTACAGTGAGCTGTAGTTTTGCCCAACAGCGTTTGTCATGGAGTTTCGAACATTTTTTCTACTCCTAATAAAGAGTGCCTCTTTGCTCTTCAATGAAATTTGCTTTCAAAGCCCTTTTGGTGTGATAGGTTGAAATTTCCGCGTTTCCATCATTAATTCAAGAGATTAATGATCATAAACGTTTGATGAGTAATAGGCCCATATCACTTTAGAAGTAAAAAACAATTTCACGTCGTTTGATTTCTTCTTAATCTAGCTATCATATTTTGGGACTTTTTGCTGTTGTGTTTTATATGAATATTGTTGCTCCAGAAAGATGCCACTACACTAGATGATGAAATACTACTATAAATAATAGAAACATGAGTGAACAGACAAAACAATCACTCATTCAATAATCATTCAAGGTGCTGAATGGAATTCAGAAATGAATTACTGTTGAAGCTAGATTTAGTCTATTATTAATGACGTACATTTTAGATAGGAAGCCGGGTGGAAAAGAAAATTGAAAAAAGAAACTGCAAAAAGGAAACTTTTGTCTTACTCTGTTTTTGTTTCTTTGTTTTGTTTTATTGGGGTTTTTCGGGGGTGTTTTTCAGCCTTGTGAACCTATTGTTTTTTGTTGCTTTAGATATATATACTTTTTGTTGATGTTTTTAACTGCTTTAAATTTGATTTTTTTTTTTTGGTGTGTGTGTGCTAAATCATTGTTAAATCTTTAGAGAAGATGTAGATTTGGCTCTGCCTTTTTTTTTTTCTGTTTGACCTGCATTTTAGTTTGACAGCCGACAACTTACATACTGAATGTAATACAGAGCACATTACCAAAGGATTACGTGGGAGGTTTTGTAAACACAAATCAACCTATGTTTTGCAATAACACCCTGAACTTCAGAGGAATTTGCAACTGATTTTGAAAGACCAATTCAGACGCCTTATACATATATTCCTTGTAAAACCTACACTCTAGACTCTACTTAGCAAGAAATATCATTTTTCTTAGTATTTCACTTAACAGCATCCCTGGTCTGTCTTATCTGGATCTTGACAGATCTGATCACAGATAACACTTCGTTTCTATGAATTGTAAAACACGCGATTCTCCGCCAGACGGATTTAAAGTTTTTATACATAGATGTGGGCCTATATATATATATATAGGCCCACATCTGATATGAAGAAGCCGACATATACCATATCATTTTTATCAAGTTACGGTATTTAAGTATTGAAGATGTTGAAAACAACGATGATAAAAAAAAAAACGTAATCTCAAGATTGAACGTGGTGATTTTAACGATATCTTAAGAAAAATTCTTGCCTTATGGCGAAAGTGAGATCACCAAACAGATATACTCTATCTTTATTTGTCGATGACTTTTAAACATTTCAAAAGAAACTCTCAAAACAATCTTTAAAACTTAATAAAAAAAACTTTGAAAAATACATTTTTCTGTTTTTGCACTCAATTTCAATACCGTTTCAATCGGGGTCTTTCTTAATAGACAAAAGTATAGCATGCGTATTTGGCTTAACGAAAACAAAATGATTTGTCATCATGAACGTATTTGCAATTGATTACAATAAACATGCAATATGTATATATATATATATATATATATATATATATATATATATACATTATATATATATATATATATATATATATATATATATACAAGAACGTAATTTATCGAAATGTAAAGGAGTATATAACAGTATTGTCGGTCAGATGTCGTATTTTTTGGTATTGTACAGTTTAAGTTAAATTTGCGAAACACCGGTAAGTATTCGAATTCATAAACTTTTATGATATGTGTCCGGAGTTTCTTTGGGTAATGTTGCAATGTCTTCTCGACAGTTTTATAAAAAAGCTATGTAAAGTGACGTTAGTTAATCTCATTCAAAATCTGGAAATAACGTAGTCAATGTTTCAAAAAAACACCACTGTGTTTTCAGAGGACGAGGGCTGAGGGATTTTTATGTATCTTGGCAGAATATCAGCCGAGACATAAACAGTTGCTGATTTCAAAGAAGTTTTGTCAACCTTTACTCATCAGTTTTTGGGAGAGCTGTCTAGAAGGAACGCAAACAACCCTCGCATCTCTGTGGCACTGCGAAAGATATAATCCATTATTACATTACACCTCAGCACGGTCACTCACACTTTCAAAAGAATAACACGTGCACCAACTGATCAAGAAAGGATAATGAGTTGCAATGCTCCAACAATATAGTGTTGTTATGGAGATGATAAGTAACTTTGGCCCTCTTATCATGTTTTTTTCGAAGATTCAATAACAAGCGGCAGAAAATATTATTTCAAAGAGAACAAAACAAACCTCAAATCCCACGCCTGATGCATTTACTACACAATGTTGGGCCAATTATAAGACGTCCCAAAGATCGTAGAAAAACAAGTATAATATGATCCTCAAGGCGATCATGAGCACGTGAGTTACACCTGCTCTCAGAGAACTTTTCGCAGCAGCTAAATTTCCATGTATGACATGTGTATCTCTTTTACCCGTAGTCATTTGAAATGTGTACTCGGCTACATGTTATTTTCCGCATATACATCACGAGCTATTGTGGGTACCTGTACGCAGATGGTATTGTTTTTGTACTTTCTTCCGTCACGTTGGATGTGTGACGTTTTTCATGCTCCAAATATCCGTATTTTCATTTTACATCATTTGAAATGTAGAGTAGGAATCAAACGGATGTTGATCGCAGAAAGCGAGAAAATATCAACGTAAGGAGAGTGAGTAAGTAAGTCCAAGATTTTTTTTTTTTTTTTTAGTATTGCCTGTTGTTTAAGAATCATGATAATAATAAATAGCATTTATATAACGCTTAATACTGACGTTCTAAGGGCATAAATACGGGGAAAATATTGAATCAAAGTGCAGCATTATGCACGTATATCATAGCAACAACAATTAGTCTTGAGTAAATCGATAAGTTGTAAGCAATAATTCAAGCTTATCTACACTTTCAGCATTTCGAATATTGAAAGAAGAGTAAGGTTGATCAGAAGAGATATAGAAATGACAGAAAAAGACCTATCACCACAAAGGGTACACGTGAGGGGACCAATATAAAAATGGTGAAATGTCTTATTGGATAACCTGTAGGACTGCAGGTTTCCTCAGCCTAAACCTATATTTGTATATATTTATAAATACATTTATATATGTGTGCGGCCGCTTTAATACCTATGCAAACCTGCAAAAAGAACGTGAAATGACCTAGCAGAAACATGGTTACCTAGTGGAAATGTGAACAATATACGCATTATCATTAAATACTCTTGACAATGTTGACGATCCCATCTCGGCAAACCAAGCTATTTCAACATGCACAGTTCTAACGTCATATCTTTATTTATCTTTTAAGTACCGTTCACTGATGAAGATTCATTGACTATTCGTTATTGACATTACACTGAATAATCCTTTTATGCAATTATTGAATTCTGATGATATCTCCCAGGTCTATGACTACCTTTAGCGTATAGGGAAAGTGCCGTGGAGAGTATATTTTAGAGGAATACGGAAAGATTGAAGTGGGGAGAATACGATATAGTCTACTCATCCGGAAAATGGTATCCATATCCCCGTTCATCCATGATATATTCTCCCTTTTACTCCTCCACTCTCTCTCTCTCCTTTCCTCTCCACCTCCCCCCCCCCCGCCTCTTTCTCCACCTCCCCCCCCCCCCGACTCTTTCTCCCCCTCCCTCTTTCTCCGCCCCCTCTCTCTATCTATCAATCTCTCTATCTCGATCTATCTATCTATATGTAATTGTATCTAGTGGGAGTATTATTTACACATCAGATACACCAGATCAAAATTGATCCCACACACGGAGGTGCACAGATGAATTATATTCATCCTCTCTCTACCTGACATGTGATAGTTTTCGAAAGTATCAAGTTTCAAATAGATGTATACCCAGCAAAATTAGCATAAAATAATATTCTCTGTCTGAGTGTTCCGTCTACTACTCTCACCCTTCGCCATGGTGTTCTCATTTTTCTCATTTTTTTTCTTACTGTACATACGTTATCATTTCCATTTTCCTAACTCGTTCCTTGTTTTGGATTCCCCTCTGTTGACACTATATCTATCTATCTATCTATCTATTTCTTTTCGAAATCTTGTCTCCATACTTTGCGTCAATGAAATTAGCACAAAATAAAAACATTCGTTTGTGAAACATTGACGGGGGCATTACACATGACACAGAAAGAAGATACCACCTGACAGTAAGGGTGACGCCGTTAGCCGTACTCCAGTGTCTTAGGTAGCGGTTTCGAAACGATACGATGGCATACTTTATAAGGAGGTTACCCGACTACACGGTACCAAGCGAGACGCACTCCGCGCATAGATCTAAATTTGAAAGGTGAGACTAAAATATGATATTACCAAACGACAAATACGAGACAGTCCTCTTTCGCAGAGCGATCTGCAACAAAGAGACTAAACAAAGAGAAAAGAAAACAGGAGAGGCATAAAAGAAAACAAGCAAAATTTGAAGATAATCTCTTCGTCCAAAATACAAAAGTAGATATGGACTAAGAATAGTTTCTTTTAACCCTCGCCTTCCAAACTTCTCGGAAATAAATGACAATACAAGAGGCTTAGGGTGCGAAACCCAATACCACTTTAATGGCGTCAGGAGTGGTGTTAGTTAATAGCGGTCTTTGAGATTCGTCAAAATAGGGACGATCATTATCAAAACAGTGAAAGCAAAGGACAAGTAAATTTGATCGCTTAATGGAAACTTGAAAGAATACGTGTCCTTATTCTATTGTTAGGTGTCTTTATTATGTCATGTTTTCATCTCATTCACTGCTTTTCCCCTCTAGCTGTCTTTCTCCACATTTTCCTCCCTCAACCCCTCAATATTTCACTCGGAAGCCGGTTTTCTCTGTCGTACACTATATCAATTTTATCTGTGTGTGTCTGTCGCAAAATAGAATCCAATCTGAGTTCATAATGTTTGTTTCGTGTTTCTTCCTAATCATCATCTGTCTTTTACATTGACGCAGACACATAGACACGCACACCCATATACACGCAATATAGGTAGACAAACACATGCACACACACACACACACACACACACACAAACACACACACACACACAAACACACACTCACACAGTTATCAACATATTATATTTATATGTATGGGGTTTTGTAATTTACCTCATCAAGAAGGGCTTTTACTTCTGCCGTAGAGCATTTACCCCTATATTCCCCGCGGCTCACCGGGAACCGGCTCATGATGTTAGACGTCAGTTTTTTGCTACTTTCTTTGGTTATTTCTTGTCTGAATGAACGGAAGGCATACCCGATTCACAATTTCATCAGGAAGCTGAAAGCATCACGAAATGTTTGCATTCCCCAAACGACGACGTTCAGTGCGGCAGCGCGTCGTTATTCTGAATAACACTTTTCCGGGGGCGTTTTCAGTGTAATACGTTAATCTCAACAAAAGAAAATTTGATAAAGAACGAGGAATAAAACAAGATGGAGAGCGAAAGAGAGATATAGTGAATAGAATGACAGAAAAAGACGGGTCGTACGCGGCTGGTAAAAGGTACAAGAGAACCGGAGTACCATTGACGTACAAAATAAGGCCTATATAACTCAAAGTCTGCTATACCATACTGCTAAGTTTTCCGTGTTTTTTGACTTCTACATCATTGCTTTTAATTGGACTATGAATCCGAGCATAAACTAGGCCTTGATAGAATATCGTAGCAGACAGGTATAAAGGAGAAAACCTTAGTAGCTCACCATTCAATATCATCGTCTTATCTCTCACTTTAGTAGAAGTTCAGGATAATTGCAGCAAAAACAAACAAACAAACAAACAAACCAACAGAGATGAATGTATAAGAAAGAAAATGATAAGTTATAGGCTATCTGTTTAATATTCTACTCGGTTGACTAGAATTGGTATCCCTACAATAGCCGATGCTGGCAATTATGCAACTCTGCAGTTTGAAAATTGTGGAATGAAAACATGTATTTAAAATTATAGTGTAGGTAGGTACATAGGTGTTGGTAGTTTTACATTATTCATTGTACAATGTACATCGAGTGGAGTTCATTTCCTAGTTATATTCCCCAGGTCTCCCAAGAGTGTAGAAATACACACATCTATCGTGCGATGGTATACGATGTAATATGTAACTAACCCAGCCAGTAGTCAGATAAGATTCTACCATGTGAAACGCTGCAGTGGTCCATTGGTTGTCTCTGCATGACACGTTTTCTGAATCATCTTCAATAATTCAGATTTGACACTCTCCATCTTTTCTGCTTTCCATACACAGACAGAGAAATCTTATAGATAGACAGCAATAACTTCTCACCAGACAACCGCATCGGCAGGTAATGTTTTGTCTCGTATTCATACTGCATTCTGTAAGAAAGAATAATCATTGTCACGTCAAATTCCTTCGTCTCCCATGAAAACTTAACACAATTCATTCAGGAATACAATATGGATCAAAGAGAACACAACTTACAAAAAGAAATAGTATCGACAATCCCTTGAGTTCACATCATACTTTCTTATACATTTTGGTCCTTGCTTGCAGAAATACTTCCAGTCGCCAGTACAATCTGCATCAAGGTCTGTAGGTAAGACGGGTCAACTCTAAACGTACCCATGTTGTACAGCGTATCTACAGAAACTGGAAATATGCTCTACAGGACTACTCCCCCAGTACTAAGTTAGGCCCTACGCATTATCGACTAAGAAACCGTCATTTTTTTTTCTTTGATCTGTTGATCGCTGACGACCGTTCTCTATGGAAATTAATAAATTGTGACTCATGTAATTAGATAGCAGATGTGTGTGTGTACTGAAAATATTGTTGAAATTGTACAAACAACCAATCTGCGAAGTACATCTGTCTTTAATTTGTATATTGCTAAAAACAAGAAGATATTTCACAGTGTGGTTATTTTTTATAATGTTAAATTAGACCGCTGAAAATTGATGAGATCGTAAATCAATGCCAAATAGATATGTTGTAATAAATCAAATCAAATACTGAAATGCCCCGTTCTCTCAAAAGGTATAATCGATTCATACTACACACAGGCTGCCATATATTTATCATAGAAATCAACTACATAATCAAAACTCTTCATAAAACAGGGCCCTGATCGCTCATAAAGCGCAATCAGTGGCAGTGATGTGCGCTGTAAATTCACCGTATATAACTGTCAATATTATTATAAGATTTGACACAAGCTCGATGAGGCTCTCAAAATATCAATGCTCTCATACATGTAAACACACACACACACACACACACACCCACACACACACACACACACACAACCACACACACAAATGCACGGAGGCGACAAATTAAGCATAAGTGTATGAAATCCATACTGCTGAGACCACAGGAATCTGCATTGACCGAACCAAAGCCCAACTTTTCCCCAAACACACAACTCTACAATACTAATAGCCATCACAGCCGCCCTTGGAAGAGAGGTTGGCAAGGTCGCATCATTCAAGGCCAGAAAAATGCGATGATGCGTTCTTTCGAGGTCACTTTTTATTCATTTATGCAAATTGAAATCAGCCAAGACATCATAATATGGGTGAGCCTTTACTACCTGCCTGCTGGCGAAGTTGGATAAGTAGTTGAATAGAAAGATTATGATTCGACGATACACACAGATCCTTACTTGCAGAAGTCTTTTGGATTCGTTTCTCAATTTGACTTATTTTAAGGGGAAGAATAAGCCCCAAAATCTCTCTGAAGCAAACAAAACACAACACGCCCTATCAATTCGACCTTTAAAAAAAGAGAATAAAAGCACTAGAGTCAGAGTTAATGTATGATTAGACGATACACACAGATTCTCACTTGCAGAAGTCTTTTGGATTCGTTTCTCAATTTGACTTATTTTAAGGGGAAGAATAAGCCCCAAAATCTCTCTGAACCAAACGAAACACAACACGCCCTATCAATTCAACCTTTAAAAAAAGAGAATAAAAGCACTAGAGTCAGAGTAAAACTTTCACTTGACATGTTGATCAGCTATCACACCTTTGCGAAGAATACTGCAGATATTCGCGCGCTTTTTCGTGACAAAATAAAGGCTTCACAACGCAACGCAGATCTGTCATGTTTCCTATCTGTTATGCCGTTGCCGTTTTAACATCTGGACACTACAAATAGGAAATACGTCTCTCCCTGGATTTCCTTCAGGAATTTCTGGTTCCCAATTACCCAAGGACCTACTAAACACAGAAGGGTTACACCAGCCAGCCTTATAATTATACAGAGGGCATACGCTGAACACCCTCAAAAGATATTTTAAAAAATCGTTCACCACTATCTTGAAATGTAAGTAGCTCTACCTGAACTTTCAAAATAGATCACCAGGGCACCGTTTCATGAAAGTTGTCAGCCTGACATTTTGTCAGTTTCTGACAATTTCAGTAAAGTCCTTGCTTTTGATTGAGCGAGAAGCTCTGGTCACTGACTGTTATTACAGTCTGTGATTGTCAGAGACTGAAAAATTGTCAGGGCTGGAAACTTTCATGAAACTCGCCTAGAAGAAAAAGAAAGATAAGTGTGTGTAAATTTAAAGTGGAAAGTAACTAGTGTGTGTGTTGCAGGTTGAGCGGGAAAGTGTTTTTCGTAAGTGCTTCCAGACTCATGACTATCAGACAATTTGAAGAGTTTGTTCGCAAAAACAGATAAGTCCATTTTTGAAGATTTTGAAGAACGGTCTCTGACATTAAGTACAAAATAATACCTTTTAAATGATATTGGTCACTATTATAAAGGTGCAATTTTGAAGTTATGGTCAAAAGAAGCAAAAATTGTCTTATTATTCTCTTTATTTTTCCTGACCTTTAATCGCAAATATATATTTGGCAAGTATGGACTTATCGGTTTTTGCGAACAAACTCTTCATTTGTAATTTTCTTGTACTTCATCTTTGATATTGAATGATTTGACGAAGATTACGAGATTTGCAAACACTAACAAAAATGACATGAATTGCAGCAACTGTGAACTCTGAAAAGGATTAGTCATTTCAATCATACACAGTGTAAAATTATAAAGTAGAAAACTCTCTCACTTGTTCATGAAGGAACTTTTTACCTTATGAATTTGTGAAAAGTGTCAAATTTTGTGAATTTTAGGAGAGGGTTGGGGTCAAAACTTTTTTCTTTCTTTTTTTTTTCCAGTGTGCTTGGATTTGATGGACTAATCCAACTAATTGTATAACGGTAGTCTTGACAGAAAAGTTAAGAGTGTCTTTTGACTTTAAAGGTTACTTCTCAACAAACTCTTCCAGTGACTTCTTTGGTTTTGTTTCAATAGAGAGATCACTTTAGGTTTGACGAAATAACTATGAAAGGGAACTTTTAATAGACAGGAGAGATTTTCAGAGAGAACATGTCTTATGGATTTCTGAACGACTATACATGCAAGTGCCTTAAAATGTGTTCGGCTATTACAAGTTTAGCATAATACCGAAACTTAATAAAATGAACAATGAATAGCAAAAGGTCGTATCTAAAGTGTGCGGTGCCAATGTTGAGATAATTGGCAAACATAATATCTGCAATAAGCAGATTCATTTTGCTGTGAAACAAGAGGCATTGTTACCGATCTGATTGATAGAAATACTAGTTATTGCAGACATTGTGTAGACTAGTTTATCGTTGTAGCGCAGTGATTCAATTATGCATCAACAATTTCAAAATGCAATTTTACAGCATAGACAATAAATGGTTTATTTAACAATTATAAGATTTCAATTTCTAATTACTGAATATTTTTTCTGTTTGTTTAGAATCTAAGCTATAGTCAACCATAATGTAAGGGGATATCACTTCTACTGGATATATTGCTGTTATATTGTGTATAATGAGTCTTATCTGTATACATGTACTGCTAATGGATTCATTTTGCCACAGTATCATCGAATTGATATGGGGGACAAGGTAAGCGCAAATAAGTAATCACGGAGATGAACAGAATTCGCACTTTCATTGAACTCTTTTCAATCAGTCACGGATGTTTGCAGATGACATCAAATATAAATTTGTCAAATTGTAAGTGACAATAGTGCATTAATAGCCCTCGGCCCCATATCTTAACGATTTTTTTTTTTTTTTTTTTTTTAGATTGATCGCCTTGGTGATGTCAATGGTAGCTAAAGTCGCAATCAACGGGATCGCTCTAGAAATCCACTTCCCTGACGTCATAGATTTAATTAAGTGAATATCGACGGCATTGGCCATGTTTTACAGAGGAATGAGTTCGGTGGTAAATAAATGAAATTGGAACTACGTCGCGCTATTAAATCCCCGGATACGTGATCCTCCTGTATTTAATGCTGGGACCAACGGCAGACATATAACCAACATTTTTTTCTCTTATTGCTGTATTGATTGACCTAGTGGTTTTGAACTGAAGCTTCAGAAATTTAAGACCTGGGAATTTACTTTGTCGTGGCAACAGAGCTTTGATATAGTTTTCAGCTGAGTCTTTCAGATGCTACTGTGGACTTCCTTAGGGTGCAACATTACAAAAAAAGATTTGAATTAGGTGATCCGAGTATCCTCTCGGATCACCTTCTGTATCTGTACTGAATCTTTCTTCTTTCTTTGTTTCTTTCTTTATTTCTCCTCAAAAGTTGTGCAGAGGTTAGAAGCTCAGAAAGTGCATTGCCTCTCAATGTCAAACTTATACCATATATGTATCATGTCGCAAAGACGACAGCACAAGTAAAATCATAGTGATCAGTCGACCGTGACGTCACTATGACGTCATTATATGAAAACACATTTTCATGCATATCTCATTAATGGAATAGAATATTTCAATGAAATTTACGTCACATATATTTCAAGTCATGCGAATTCTACTCATATTCTCAAAATTCATTTTTATCTCAAAACGCGCGCGTACGCGCGCGTTAAAATATTTGTATGCTCCAATCGAGCTCAAAACTTTTTTGCACACGTTTCAGACCATTTGGAGCATTTTTTGAAAAATTGAAAAAAATTAACGGACGCGTACGCGCGCGCACATATTCGCACGCACAGCTCATATGAAATAGAAATTTTCAATTTTTTCACACGGATCGGATGTCCGAAATGTCACGGAATATTTATACCAAGTTTCAAGTCGATCCGATTCAATATGACGTCATACGGACCCGTCAAATTCAAAATTCCGCGCGTGCGTCAATGGGGATACACAGTGCAACTATGCCAAAAAACCGCCAATATTAAATCGGATTTTACTCGTCAGGATGGACGGTGACCCCCCATTTTCTTGACATATTCTAAAAGCTGATGAGTTGTACATGTCATTTCATGGGCTGGCTATGCTGACAAAATGATTGAAAGATATCAAATTTCTGAATAAACTAAAAAAAGTAAATTTTCAAAATGACGTCATCAAATTTCAAGTTTGCTCGAGCGTATCTCACTTATCCTTTGCCAATTTTCACCTAAATTTCAATATGTTGTAGCTTATGAAATGCTCTTTCATAAATGTAATTACACAAATTTGATTAGATGACGATATCACCTCGAAAAAATGGATTGAAGGTAACCTTGTCAAATTTGACCAGTTTACGTGTAATCTCTATGGGAGTGCAATTTTTATGGAAATGAAAATTGACATGACTATCTTTATCGAGCACTAGCTCACTTATGCTTCGGTGAATTTCTCTAAGATTTTAATATGTTGTAGCTGAGACGTAGGGCTATCGTGAATGTGCCATTTGTTTTTTCATACGTTGTCGGGATCACGTGAAAAAACTTGGTTGAAATTAAAGCTTATCTTCGATGTATTGTAATATTTCTTTCTTTTTACAACTTTATGTGCAATAACTCAAGAAAAACATACCCTATCACCACCATATTTTGCACATGTTTAGTTCATGTCACGAACATTATTTCATAAAATAACAACTACTTGATCAGACGCCATCTTGGGTATGTAAATTAGGGTCAAAGGTCATAAATGTTTTATCCTGTATCTTGATGAATACATGTCCTGTCTTTCCCATATTTTGCACACGCAAAGATCATGTTACAAGAATCATTTCACAAAATAACCACTCTTTGCTCAGATGCCAACTTGTCTGTGCAAAGTGGTGTCAAAAGGTCATATGTACTTCTTTCTGTTTCTTCGTTATGACGTGTTATCTCTATGGGAGGGAATTTTTCTAGATGTGAAAATTGACATGATTGTCTTTATCGAGCACTAGCTCACTTACCCTTCGATGAATTTTTCTCAGATTTTAATATGTTGTAACTGAGATTTTGCGCTATCGTTCCGTGCCCTTTTTTTTTTTCATAGGATGTCGGTATCATGTTACAATACTTGGTTGAAATTAAAGCTTATCTTCGATGTATTGAGCTATTTCTATGTTTCTGCAACTTTCTTTGCAATAACTCAAGAAAAACAGCCCCTATCACCCCCATATTTTACACATGTTTAGTTCATGTCACGTACATTATTTCATAAAATAACAAATACTTGATCGGACAACATCTTGGGTATGTAAATTAGGGTCAAAGGTCACAAATGTTTCATCCTGTATCTTGGTGAATACATGTCTTATCTTTCCCATATTTTGCACACGCAAAGATCATGTTACAAGAATCATTTCACAAAATAACCACTTTTTGCTCAGATGCCATCTAGGTTGTGCAAAGTGGGGTCAAAGGTCATATGTACTTGTTGCTGTATCTTCGTTATAGTGTATACAGATTTGGTACCAAAGATGGCAGATATGACTCCCTTTTCTAAATGAGAATCTAAACATCACACGGCCAATGTCTCTGAACACAGATGAAACCTGCATGGCCATGCCTATTGCGATCAGGACTTGAATCATTGATTAAAAAAAAAATAGGATCACCTTAATTTGTCAGTGATGACAAATTACAATCTCTAGTTGTATGTGGAATACTAATACCCTGTTGAATGTATCATTCAATCAAATCCTGAGAAACACACGCACACACACACACACACACACACACACAGTAGTCATCTAACTTGTGTTTTTTTTTTATGGAACTGAATCAACAACTCGAAATGAAAAAAAATACACGCGCTGCGTTATGACAAAAACAGGACAGAATATTGTTCTGTCTTGTTTTTCGTCTTCGACGCAGACGTTGGTTTTGCAGTTGTCATTTTTGCCCGCTAGCTTGTTTGCTCTGTTCGTTTTAATGCCGTGTAAAGAAAAAATAATAACAATGAAAGGCAGCTTCACCCTTGACAAGCCTAGGGCAAAAATGATACGGGCAGTGACATTAATCATCGCCAATCACGACCTTCATTGGTGACAACGAGGACAAATTTCTCTCTATTCTATTATTAGACTTTACTCGGAAGTCATTTGGGGTCGTTTTTGTTTTTGTGTTTATTTTTTTTCCTTTACTGCCCCCCCCCCCCCCGTTCCCAAACTGGCGTTAATTTCACTTTGATTTCACTGGTGAATATTGATGGGCCAGGACTGGCGATGGAGTCTATCCATTACAGGCATTACAATGCAGTTTTGATCGATCTCCACCGAATGGAAAAGTCCCTCGCAACGAAATCTCCCTTGGAAACAAAAACAATTCACACACACACACACACACACACACACACACGCCAACACACGCCCACACATACACGACACACCCAGACACACATGCACACACGCCCGCACACAGAAATAGGCATAACAATTAATATATTCATTAAACACCCAGACACGCACACGCACACACACATACACGGAACGGTGATTTGACCGATGGACACAATAGTTCGCTGCGTAATCCCGGAAGTTAGTCCCTATTTCCGGTTCGTGCTTTGTCTGACTGACACGTATTGACAAGATAAGAATTTATTATGACGTCATATTCACACTATCATTTTTCTCTGTGTCCTCCATACATAAGGTTGCGAAGAACAAAAAACAAACAAACAAACATAGCAAGTTTGTCCTTCCAGTGAAGTTCATCTCTTGATTTTCTATTTATCATTATGTCCTATTTCCGTGTGGGTGTAAAAGCTTTCCTTGGGCTGAGATAATGAGGAGACGCCAGGAGGTACAAGTGCTGTCTTGTAGTTAGGTAAGGGGTCTAGAAGTGTCAGCTATAGTCGTGAAAAAGTGTTACTAATGTGCATTTGTTTTCTTTCATTTTCCATATGACAAGATGGCTGGATAGCCCCTGATATTCATCTGCGCTAGCTGGTCTTTCATAAGGCCCAGTTGTGAGTACAGTTACCTTGTACTTCACCTGGTTGTGCACCCTGCTCTTCTGCAATGACTATAGATGAGGCGGATTTCTTTTTTTCTCGTGCGTGGGTTGATTGTAACTCACTCACACAAGGGACCTCCGTTTCGTGTTCTATCCGAGGGACAGAGAGTTTTGCCTCTACATGTAACTAGAAGGGGTACGGCATGATGACACACAACAGTTTACAGAGACTCACTGGGATTCGAACCCCAGCCATTCGATTGTAAGACAGATCCGCTACCCACTGAGCCATCTCGCCGTGTAGTGTAGTAGTGATGATGGTGGCGTTGATGGTCTTTTGAAAAGGCAACGTTGGCATAACTGGAGAGGTAATGGTCACTGGCTTTCCATGTTGGTGTTAGGCAATGGGACAAACGAGCTAGTGAGAGGCCTTTTGGAATTTAAAGGGGCTGTACAGTACTGGTTGAGGTGGGGATTCATGTTTTATACATTCCTAAGTGAGATAATGAGAAACCTCTTATGAAATATGAAAGAGCATGTAATTTTAAGAAGGATTCAACGTTTATTTGATGAAATTTGGTTTTCAAATGGCTGAGATATCCAAAAAAGTGATAATAATAAAAGACCACAGGCCACGCCTTTTATTAGGATCTCTTTGTTTCACCTTGTTTTTGGATATCTCAGCCATTTCAAAACCGATTTTCATTAAATAAACTTTTGATACCCCTTATAATGTATGTTCATCTCATAGAGTGATTTCTGAATATCTCACAAAACGTTAAAAGCTAAATCCTCTCCTCGACCAGAACTGTACACACCCTTTAATAGATAGTGGACAAAATTGAACGACAATAGTTAGGGCATGGTATTGGCACGTATATAGTGTGTATTGAGACAGTAGTGGTACAGTAAAGTGTGACGATTTAGATTATATTGAATAGCGGCGGATGAAAATGCGGAGAGTCGGTGTTAGTATTAGGGCAGTATTAGGTAGTGGGCAGTAAATTAATTCTGAGCTGCGTTGAAGCTGTAGTAATCGTGGTGGTGCCAAAAATGAGGATTGGGGTACAGGTGGGCATTATGATCTACAGAAAACTGGTGGCAGTGAGGTAAACTAAACAATTCATTAAACAAAAAAAAATTAGAATTTAAAACTGCATTCATTAATGGGGCTGGTGATTTCTGCCCGATGATTATTTTCGCTGGTACGCATGACAGGCGGTAGGGGTTAAGCTATTTTTTGTTGTTGTTTTTTTTCTTCTGTATTGTTTGTGTGTCTCCCCCGCCTTCTGAGCTCTGAGCGCCGAGGAAAGAGTAGAGAGCGCAGTGATCTCCGGGTGCTCGGTTTGCCTACAGTAATCGAGAAAGCAAGCACGGATAGGGAATTAGGTGGATTGTGGATTCCTTCGCATTCCGTTCTCTGGCTTGGTTTTTAGAGTGACACCAATGGGCCAAGACTTAGCGGAGAGTCTGCCAAAACTTAATCGAATTATGGCCGCTGTGTGTTCGAAATCGTATTAAGTGTCCATTACGGGGGCAAATATTTGAAGTAGGTTCATGGCGGTTGCTCCTTTGCTGTTGCTGCTGCTTAAACTGTTCACTCATCTGAGCTTAAATCTGCCATCCATATTATGCATTGGTTAGAATGAGTATGAAAGTCAAGTTCAAGGAAAAAATAATGAAACAGAGGTATAACCAAAAAAAAAAAAAAATCGATTGAGAACAGTTTAAAAGAATGCACCCTGACGTGCTAATAGCTGAGCTTGCAGTGGATACTGGGAAAGGGAAATATTTTCATTTTTGGCACTTCTTCGTGTTCTTCTACATCTTTTCCTTTGTAATCTCTTCATTTTTCCCCTTCTTTTATGTACTCCAAGGCATTAATCAACATTAATTCGTATGCAAAATATGGTCTAGGTCAGGATACAAATGAAGGTGATTAAGTATGCTTCGGTGGCAATCATCTTTTCATTAGCCAGGCTACCTCCTGGTTTCAGGGACACCCTGGCACCGTTTTCAACCCGCCAAATGTCATCTCGCGAGGCCGCCGCGTGTCTGCTAGAGCGCTGCATGGTGCGGATGACGTTGCAATATGATGTCATGCAACGCTTCCAGAAACCAAACAATACAAAGTATAAACGCCGAATTCAGAGATCGTACACATTTCGGAATACGTTGTGGTACTCAATTTCGAACGCATTTGTTTGTTGCTTGGATGTGGATCTTCGCAGACGAGACACAAATAAAAAGAGATCTCATACACCCCATGTATCAAATCAAAATCAATTATCATTATCACCCAGGTGCATTAAAGCAAAACAAAAATACATTCAATCACATCAGTAATTTTACACAAAGTACTCATCGATGAATAGAGTAACTGTTTAGACCTATAACAACTGATAATGTGCAAAGCAAAAATAACATCTATAGTGTTGCTTTAGTGTTTGTATTTTTCTTTAATAATCATGCAAGTATCTACTACTATGAATTTCTCATATTTTCTTTTGTTTTTCACCATTCATCTGTTGGGTAAACATAGTTCATCGAATAGTGCTTGTAACTTGAACATTGTTAGATTTGTTTAAAATTGTATTTTCCATACACTTTAAAATAATTACGGTTTGAATATTATGATGTATATGTATGTATCATGCTTTGGGTGTTCCATGTATTGAAAGCTTTGTTTTTTAGTGGACCACTCGGTTTCCATGCCTACTTTATTGTTATCCTTCAAAGCATGCCTATAGCTGATGTTCTCAGTTACACTTCTTATATCATATTATTATCTGAAATATACTATTCGATTCAATTTTTGTTTTGTATATCTTTATCCTTGACGAAAATTGATCAAATAATATATTATTTAAAGATTTGTTTTTATATTGTATTATACTCTGTTTCATTTTTTTTTGTGCTTGATGGGAAAAAAAAATAAACTGAGCTGAATAAAAAAAAAACAAAAAAAAAACACGATTTTAATGTTAGGGCATGTGTAGAAACCGATTGCGCAACCCAAGATGATTTTTATGTCGAGCTGTGTATACGTGTGCTGTAATAATAAGAAAAATAAATTGCAAATTGATACATCCAAAGTCACCAACAAATAAAAGGATCACCTTTGATAGACACTCATTTTATGTTGTTTTGTTTTTGTTACAAGTTTAATACATTATATCTATCCTTTGCTTCTTCCGTTGATGTATATTGTTTCGCATATTGAGAAACTTTAAATCTATGAACAATCAGTCAAAGGCAATGAAACTTAGAATATTAAGGACACAAAAATTACAAAACATACCATTGTTGAATCTCTATGAATTTGTTATTTGTTTTACTGGTCCTGTGTATTCGTTAATGTGTATGCAACTATTCTCAGGGCTGTTGAAAGGGCTGCTGCTTGAAGTAACTATTGTCAATACATAATTATTATGAAACATTGTCAGTGTAGAATGAGCACAAATCATTTCGACATTGCCATCAATGACGAAGATAATGATAAGCTGAGGATAAATTACATCTGTTTCTCTGAAATATGCAAACTGCATTATAATCGTTGTCAACGGATACGTGACAATTTCTTATTAGACTGCCAACATTTTTTTGCCATTCAGTTAAATTCGAATGAAATCTTATTTCCAAAATAGTATTTGTCCAACATAGGTATATAAAAAGTAGAGAAATGTGTGACCCTCAGGCTTGAAATCGTCCAAGAGTTGCAGATTAGGATTCTGGGTAATCGAACAAAATGGTCATATGGGTTGACCGACTCACATTTTTAAAGCATGTCTTATTTAGGAGAATAATCCCTCTCCTCTACCTACTGTCAAACTTTAGCAGCTCAAAACAAAACTAAAATCGAGATGATGACAGTTTTTTCATCTTTTTTTTTCTCCCTTATATACAAAACTGCACCTGCGGACATCCTTAAAATTCTTTATTATGAAATTCTATTTTGAATCGAAAATATATCCTCTAGCAATTGGTTGATAGAGTTTAATGTGACTATAAGTATTTTCAGCTGTGTGAGAGTGTTGGCATATTTGACATTCCATGAAGTACTATTTGCAAAATGGCGTCACGTCTATGACGACAATTTGCAAATGACAAAAGGGGCTAGATCCATTTCTGATGACAATTTTGTTATTAGCATCACCGCACAGAATTCTATTTGAGTTAGTTACACTGAAAATTTCAACTCCAGACAACCGTTTGAATAGAAATCATCGCAAAATTAGATTTAGATTTCCATACACTTGTGTACAAATTCTCTCAAACAAACCAATTTTTCTCCAAAGTACTAAAAGTGGATCTAGCCCCTTTTGCAAATAAGCTCTTCAAATAGTAAACTATTTGCAAAAGGATGTCACAAAGCAATTCTAAAAATGTACACAGCTTTGCATCGTCACTCTTTGAAATGTACTAGCAGTGACGAGTAACAATTTTTAACAAAACGATTGTGACATCACAAATCAATTTTGACATCGCGCACTGCGTCGTACTGTCACTCTGTAAAATGTACAAATGTATCATTTTTGAACAAAATAATGGTAACATCACAGAGCAGTTCCGACATCGCGCGACTTCTTTAATATGGTCAGTGTATAGGTCCCTCCACAACATCGCATCCACTGCACTTCTTCTCGCCTTACATTTGTTTTTCTTTTTTCCCCCTTCTTTTGATCCAAAATATAAAACAAATATGCTTTGCCTAATTTCGAGTTTCTGGTTAAAGCTATAGATAGAGGTGACTAAAAAAGAACTATTTACTGAGGGGCGAAAACTTCTTTTAGAGGCAGCGAGACTCAAGGCAAAGTAAATTTGTATACTATCTGTTCGAAATCATTGTATCACGGGAAATAGAGGCACACGTATTTTAGACAAGCTTGTAGAGATGTAGGTCACTTATTAAGTTAAACTTAAGAAACGAAAGAATAACCAAGGAGGTTGAAGAGAGGGATTTCCAACTGGCTGTAATTATTTAAACAGCTGCCAGCTTTGTATTGATGCACAAAAGAATTCTACGGGTGCATTTGTGCCTTTGATGGTCGGGGTTCGATGCCGCCGTTTTTCTGAGCAATCTGAAGATTCATTTTGAACGATAACATAACGTCGGCTATATTTTATTCCTTTATTTATTAAATGAAATGAAAACTCACTTAATGATAAAGCATATGAAACAATGATAAATCCATCCAGAAATATGTGCAAAAGTGTAAATCTGAGCTGTATGTCGTGAAAATATCTAAAACTGTACCCTCACTGGAAAGCCGATCTTATCATCTTTCCGATCACTTCCGACAAATGAAACTGATATGGTAAAATCTTCAAGTGTAGTTCTTCATCCATTTATATGTTAGATTAGTGTAAAGTCATGTAAAGTTGAGTAATTTTTATTTTTATTTCATCATTTTTGCGCTATTTTTATTCGCACGTCCCCGTGTCTGTATTTGTATGTACCGCTCATGTTTTATAAGAAAGGACGGCGAAAAGTAATTACCATCATAAAGACATATCATCTGCCTCAGAGAGCGACTAGTCATGATGCCATGACACATGATTTAATTGTCTTCCTATCTGTGGGGCAGCTCCAGTTCAGCACATACTTCAAATATTTCTGAGTGGCGGCATTAAACATGGGATCAAAGGGAATAAGACTGTTGTTACTCCATCTCTTGAACCTCCTTGGTATAACGGAAGCACACACACGCACACTCATGCACACAGCCGCCTGGGGAAGCAAAGACAGGACAAATTACACGACATTGGCAAGGAACAATAGGAGAGAGAAGAATGGAAGGAAGGACTGAATGAAGGAAGGAAGGAAAGGAGAGAGGACTCAGTGAGTTAGGTCTAAATACAAGTTAAGTTAAGTTAAGTAAAGTAAGTTAAGTTAAGTTATTTTAATGATACTATAATTGTTTCATAATTGATGTTAGGATTTTCGTTTACTTGTACGTGTTAAGTCACCTATTCAGGTTTGCATTGTTTCCATTATAAAGGACGATTCGATCAATGAATTTAAATCAATCAATCAATCAATCAATCAATCAATCAATCAATTAATCAATCAATCAATTAACTAATCAATTAATTGACAAATCAATTTCCATCCGAGTCACTCTATACATACACTATGTAAGTATTGTACAAGACCTTCACTGTATCCACTGAAAGCGTGTTAGATATTGGGCAACATCAGTCTTCCGAGGCAGAAACCATTGAAACATTTAAAAAGCATCTGAAGTCCATGCTCGCATCTTAGTTTGGTTGAATATCTGTTGAAGTGCTTACCGGGTATATATGAAGAGTTTGTTTGCAAAAACCGATAAGTCCATATTTGCCAAATGGAGATATTTGCGATTAAAGGTCAAGAAAAATAAAGAGAATAATAAGAAAATTTTTGCTTCTTTTGACCATAACTTCAAAAATATACCTTTATATGTAGTGACCAATATATGATTTAAAAGGTATGATTTTGTACTTTATGACAGAGATTGTACTTCAAAATCTTCAAAAATGGACTTATCGGTTTTTGCAAACAAACCCTTCATATATATCATCTCTTCCTTGTTCTTCAACTTTCATTGAATTATGTACAACAACCACACAATGTTACCTATGTATATTATTTTCTTTACATGTCCCTCTGCGCCTCAGAATAGGCCACTACATCGATGGCGCATTACAAATGCTGTAGTTATTATCATGTCTTTTTATCTATGTACCAATTTCCCCCATTTAACAATCTATTTCTATTAATCAAGCACTTTGAAATGTATCTGTAAACTCATGACATGTATTGCTAAAATGTTTGCTTTTTAGTTTCCATTCCTCTTCTAACTTCCTTCCAACCATGTGCAATATATCTCTTTGACATCAGGATAAAATGTATCTACTAAACCTCTCAATCTATTCATACGGAGATTTTTTTTTCAATCACTATTACTCACTTCTCTTTACTTCAATCACCCAGTAATACTCTTTCATACGAACATCCATGAATCAGCGCGTCGCATCTGTAGGAGCTAGAGGTGACAATTTGAACATCGCGTCTGCATGCACTTCGGGTGATAAATCCGTTTGCCGACGCTTTAATCATTCCACGGATGTGTTTGAACACTGGTACAAAACGGAGGAAGGAACGATCAATTATGCCATTGGGCCGGCCTTTTGCAGCTCTCCTACCTCCCCTCCCCCCCCCCCCCCCCGACCATTTTCCCCCTTTCCAGTCATCTACACTTCCAATCATTAGTGACTATATACCTTCTTTCACACTTCCTCCGTCTGAGAGGTCGTTCAAAATGTGTGGCGTACGTGACATAGAGCTGAGGGGCGCCATTGTGGATTGGGTTCAGGTTGGTATCTGGATATATGAATCAGTCCGTGCGCTGAGGTATGACCCTCTGATTAATATCACTTCCATTGTCCTTTGGTAAACGGGAGGGGAGGGGGAGGGGAGTGGTCTGAGTATGATGTCGCTTTCTATTCATGAAACATTCGTGCACAGAGTTTGTTTATAAAGCAATCACATATGGATCATATAGAAGAGTGGGAGTACTTAATGCAACATACCAAGAAATATATGACTTTATACCCAGAACTTTCTCTATTTCTCCCCTATTTCTTCTTCTTCTTCTTCTTAGGCTTTTTATTTATAGTTTAGGCAGAAACTTTACTGCGCTTGGTTAGATCAAATAAGTCCTTTAATAACTCGGTGACATGCGTGCACTTTATAGCACTACTTTGTACAATCAATTTGAAATAATTGATAATAATGGATAATGTTCCAGCTGCCCTGGTCTGGATGTAATATTTGGCAAGAAATTGGAGTTCAATCAATTTCGATGAAATTGATGTGAATTCTCACCAATAAATGTCCCAGGGGGGAAAAGCAGAACACATGATGTAGCTGATGTCGTGACACGGCATAATAAAGCACGAAGTTCTGGTCCGAACTTGTGACACTTTTTACCTTAAAACCTCAATCAAAAATGTATTCATTCAATATTACCAATCCATCAATATCTTGCTATATCTATCTATGTATCTATCTATTTATGTAGCAGTCTTCTTTCTTTTTTGCCTTCTGCCATTTTTTTTTTGTCTTTCTTGTGGCTGAATAAGAAAATAAGAAATGTTTAACACATCCCACCTTCCGTAGATTATAATATGATCTGCCCCATTCGCCAATCGATGCATCTGTATTAGTTGTATTTAGATTTTTTTAAAAGATTTATGTCACACGATTTTCAGTTAATCTTGCAGGTAAATGATATTGTTTGTGAACTATTTCATTTTCTTTTGTTTTTTCATGTTATATATTCTATTTCACGAGCTATTAGTATGCCTTCCGGGATTCCCAAAACTAGTATTTGTAAAAGGACATCTTAGTACTCAGGATACGCCATATCCATCCCACAATGCCCACCAGATCCATCGACACTTTTAAATTGAAATCATAACAACATGAAAAATGGACTGACCTTAATCAGAAAGCTCTTGATATTTTGTGGAATTTCTTTTCTCATTTTAGGTGTGCATAATATAGTGTATGCATTGCCTATATAATTGTTTGGTACATACTAGTACACGGATGATTCCGTATGAATAAAATGAAGCAAGACAATAGTAATTGTCTGAGGGGTATGATTTACATTACGCGTGGGTAAATAATTCATGAAATAAACGTTTTGAGTACCGAATGCTTCACAAGTGATGCATGGCATAAATAAAGCAGTCAAGGTATATCAGCGTGTTTTAATAAATCTGGAGGATCTGAAAAAAGGAGTAATCTGAAAAGGATTTAAAAGTCGCATACAGTCAGTCCGCAGCATGTATGCTAATGAGCCGATCCAGCAAGATTTATTCAGCACTCTCGTTGACGATCTTTGCGTTCGAAAGGTGTCTCGTGGTGCGAGATTTTGCGAGACTTTGATAGGGCTATGGTTTTCACAGTGTAGCGACTTGTACATACATTTGTCATGGCTACAAGTCACGGTAAATTGTTCTCCAGTCTTAGATCTTTATTTTGATACTAATTTTGGGTATAACATCGGATCTTATCATGACTAAATAATCAGTTGAATTTGCGTAAATTTTACCTGCTTTTCACGGAAGATTTTGTCGTCTAAAGTTCTTTTTTGGTTCCTGACCGGATTAAGAAACTGTTGTTTCTGATTTTGGCTTTTTCGTAGAGAGGAAACTTAGATGCTCATCATATATTGGAGTCAAGGAGACGCAAGCATGATTTATACTAGTTTTTCCGTTTTGAAATGTCTGTAAATTTCACTCCTAAGCCGGAAGTACGCTCCACACAAAGTCAACAGAGGCGCGATAAGAGCTCTCTGATTGGACAGTGCTGGCATTCAGCGCTCGAACTACACGCGTGCCAAGAAACCGCAAGTGGCATGAAACCGCTATGTAGCAGCGTAATGACGTAATGCAAGCGCTGAATGCAAGCGCTGTCCAATGAGAGAGCTTACTCTTGAGATTACACGGTTTCAAGCTGATCAGCACTGACATCGATGTATATTTTACTGGTTCCTGACCGGATTAAGCAACAAATTGTCAAGATATTTACATGGATACAAAGATTAGGAGATGGACTACCAAATAAAGCATTTTCATTGAGACGCAAGGTGAATTTGATATTTTTTTGACGTCTTGAACGTGTACTGCACGAATTACTTTTTTCATCATTTTTCAAGCTCAAATTACGCTATGATATTTTTCATTTACAATAATTTGAGTAACATGTGACGATAGATTACATATTTTCCTTGAATTTGATACCAAATTTGTGAACATAAGGTGTATTTTTGTTGCCGAAAGCCCAAGGACAAAATCCCCTTACGCAGCTTATTACGTATGCAAGCCTAGAGCGGGCTTGCATACGAGTTGAATAAATACGAGCGAATTATCGGGTGCTGCGGACTGACTGCATACTGCGTAGACAACTAAACAAATGTCTGCAAAAGATAGAGAGTATAAGATTAAAAAAAAAAGATGCTTTTGGTTATCACAACACTATTTTTTTCTGTTACTCCATGAATTGTTATCTCCGTCATATGCATGTGACACGCGAACCAACCTACTTTTTTTTTTTTTTTACAATTACAGTTCGAAATTACGAAGGTTCGTTAATGCGAAAAAGTATAAGTTTCGTTCTTCCGGAGGTTCGTTAGCACGCCCCTTCTTTTCGTTTCCGGATTAACGAAACTTCTTACGAAACGTACTATTTACAGTAATTGTTTAAAACAAAAACAGAAAAGAACGCGAAATTGTTAATCCCAAAGCGAAATTTTAAGGTTCATAATTCCGAAGGTTCGTAAATGCGCACCCTATTTTCATTTCGGATTAACGAACCTTCGGAATGATGAACCTTCGGAAAAACGAAACCTCGCAGTAACGCAAGAAATGACACGACCAGCAAATTTCACATTATTATCTCAGATTAACGGCCATGCAGGTACAGAGAAATTGTATGTTTCAAAGTAACAAATTTCCTGAACAACGAACCTAATTTCAGTTTCGGATGAACAAACTTTGTGAAAAGCGTACATTATGTCTATTTATGTCATAAAGAGCGACGGAGTGTAAGACGTTGCTTTCGACTGTTTCCTCTCCCCGTCCTTAATGCAAAATCAATAATTCAACATGCTCATCGTTATATCCACAAAGTCCATCTATCCCCTGTCTTTATTATAATAATCTATGAAATTATATATATGATGTATTTGTATTTTGTTCCCACATATGTCAATTAAAGTGCTTCTTTATTATAACAATTGATATGTGACTCAAAATAGATTATTAAGTTAAAATGGGTCAACCTTGTCAATTCTTAGGTTTTCTTTTATGTATTTTCTGAACGAGCAATACTTCTTCTAATTCTGATGTTTTGGATCATAAAACAAATTGAAAATTATATTTTTTTTTTTTGCAGTTTTTCGATGGAACACTATTTTGTGGAATATGTAATTAGGCTGTCTCAGAAGCCCCTTTTCATATTTGACATACCTTTAAACACTTCTCACTTTTAACTCTGATTACTTTTGAAAGGAGTGTGCTACTGTGTTAAAATTTAATATCTATCATAAATAGAATACACTTACTTAAGTGTAAAGTTCAGTTAAATATGTGTAATCCTTTCATTTTGCAGCTACAGAGTTTTAAATCTTTTTCATATTATTTTTTGGTTTTAGTCCTTGCACAGAGAGCAGCAAAGTAAAGTTAAAACTTATTGCAGCCTAAACTCCTGTCGCCTTTTTTCGTAGTAAAAACTTTCCAAGATTGTTTTATTTTGCTTTCTTTGGATTATTAACATAAGCTAAATAGGACAGACTATTTGCTTTGAGTTATACACCATTTAAAAGCTTAGAGTCCGGTCTCTCAGAATATGACCGTAACTTAAAGTCCCTCTCTGACGACTTTTTATTGGTTTTGTGATGCATGGTGTCATATATTCGTATGTATGTATATATATATATGTATATATATATATATATATATATATATATATATATATAATCACATTTGATGTCCTATCAATCTCACGTCCAGTCATATGAATTATGCATTTATCTATTTCTCCTATAGCTAATTATTTACCAATTCATCTGTCACAAAAAGGTATTATAGCATGATCGGGTAAATACGTTCTTGTGACAGATAATGTCTGTTCCTGTCAGGTATTAATCATCTTGTATTTTCCTCTTCCTTCTCTGTCAAACTCGTAACAGTTCTGATTTGACGCACTTGTTGCTGCCGACAAAGTAACTGTTGTCAAGTTAAAGAGACTTATAGGTAATTCCCTATTGACCCAATTGTACGCTTTTGATTGACGCAAGTGTGGGTAGCAGTGTTATACTCTGTCAAGAAAAGAATGTACTTATGTGTGCGAAATTTCAGGTTAATCTGTAACCCCCTCTTTTTTGCTACTATTCCAGTGTTAGATATCCTGTCTATTTTGTTTTATTTAGTCAACGCACGGAGCAGCACAATGAAGTTAATCACTTGAATACAACCTAAACTTCAGCATCTCTTTTCTCAGTGAACACCCTTCCAGAATGTGTATACATTATTTCTTTACATTATTTAATTATTTCAGGAAAGTTCATTGCGCGATACACCGTTATAAAGCTTAGAGCCTGCATTGTCAAGAATCTGTTTTTAGTTAGAAATCTATGTCTGGCGAATTTTTGTTGCTTTTGTGATGCAAGGTCACACACACACACACACACACACACACACACATACTTATTATATAAATCAAGCCCTATCCATTTAAAGTCAATTACATGATTCATGTATTTATTCATTATTTTCTTTACCCATTCATCTGTCACAGATAGCTATCAGAGAATGATTGGGTTAATACGTTTTAATGACAGGTCATCTCTGTTCCCGTCTGGCATTAATCCAATTGTACTTTCTCTCCTTTCTTTGTCAAACTCTTAACAGTTCTATTTGACGCAGTTGTTGTTGTCGATTAAGTAATTGTTGTAAAGTTAAAAGAAACTCATATGTCATCCCTTGTTAAGATAATTGTAGGTCTTTGATTGAAGCGAGTGTGGGTAGTAGTGTATCTGTCACGAACAGAATGTACTTGATAAGTGTTTTAAATTTCAGCTTGATGTTGTTACTATCCCATAGTTTGATATTCTGTCTATTTTCTTTTATTCAATGTAAGAAGCAGCATAGTGAAGTTAATCACTTGAATACACCCTAAATCTTCAGCACCTCTATTCTCAACGTACACTCTTCCGGAATGTGTATGCACATTTCTTTACATTATTTAATTAGGCTAGGAAAGTCCTTTGCGCGATACACCACTTTAAAGCTTAGAGTCTGCTTTTTTTCAGAATCTGCCTTTAGATAAAAATGTATGTCTGACGACGTTTTGTTGGTTTTGTGATGCAGGGTCACAAACACACATATACATACACACACACACATATATACATATATATAAGTGCGAAGACTTTGTGAAGGATTCAGGAAAAAGTGCTCTATGCTAATATATAGCAGAGCGTCCGCCTGAAGATCGTCCAGCGGAAGGACGTGAAACCGTCGGTAGCCATCTAAGTGCGCCCAAGGTAAATGACTGTAAGAATATGTATATATATATATATATATATATATATATATATATATATATATAACTCTCTCTCTCTCTCTCTGTGATATATATATATATATATATATATATATATATATATATATATATATATATATAATGTGACCGTGCACCACAAAAACGAACAAAAAGTCGCACACACTGATTTTGTGTGAGGACTGAATATAGGTGAAAAAGGTCAACCGAGCCGATGTTGACTTTTTCATATTTTCTGAAAGAGCAAGTCTTCTTCTACTTTATGCTAAAATTTGGGATCATAAAACGGGCAGGAAAGTGTGTTTTTAAGCCGTTTTTCTGGAACATTATTTGGCATAATAGTGTGATCAAGCGTGTCTTTAGAATCCCGTTTTAATTTCTTAAAAACCTTGTACACACTCTTCACTTTCAAGTCCTATAACTTTTGAAAGGATAATGCTACTGCTTTGAAAGTCGGCATCAATTAAGGACAGAATGCGTTCATAAGGCATGATTAATTTCAATTTAATCTAATAATCCCTTCATTGTTGTTACTCCGGTGGTTTACATCCTGTTTTTGTCCCATTCATTGCACAGCCAGCACGGCTTGGTAAAGATTAAGCGCTTGAATAGACACTGTACTTCAGAGCCTCTTTTCTCAGTTCACACTTTTCATGAGTGTGTGCCTTCTTTCCAATATTTAGATAGGTTAGGAGAGTCAAATTAGTTTGAGTTATACACCATTTTAAAGCTAAAAGTCTGCTTTTTCAGAATATGCTCTGAACTAGAATTTCATGTCTGGCGACTTTTTGTTTGCTTTGTGGTGCAGGGTCACATATTATATATATATTTATAAACTTATATAAATCAAGCCTTATCCATTTAAAGTCAGTTATATAATTAATGCATTTATTCATTTCTTTACCCATTCATCTGTCACAAATAGCTATCATAGTATGATTGGGTTAATACGCTTTTGCGACAGTTCATCTCTGTTCCCATATGGCATTAATTATCTTGAACGTTTCTCTTCTTTCTTTGTCAAACTCGTAACAGTTTTGTTTTGACGCACTTGTTGCTACCGATTCTGTTGTCAAGTTAAAAGAGACTTGTAGGTAATTCCCTATTAACCCAATTGTACGTTTTTGATTGACTTGAGTGTGGGTAGCAGTGTATTTTCTTTTTCTTTTTCTTCTTTCTTTTCTTCTTCGTCTGCTTCTCCTAGTTATTTCCTTTGTCTGCTACTATGACTGTGTGGGATGATTCTAGTGAGTAAGTTCCAGAACGGTTTCATTTCTCTTCATTTGTCCCGAAAAAAAAAAAATACTACCAGTATTGACCAATAAATGTTTTCTTTCCATGTGCTGTTTCAAAAAGCCATAATTACCATGTTCGCATTTCTCCAACTACTTAAGCACCCTTCATTTCTAGGAAACCTCATCTTCGATTGTATGACAAAAATGTTGTATTGTTACTTATTTCATCTGTCCCAAAAACAAATGTGTTCACTGCGTATGAGACCTTGAATGGCTAGAATAAACGGTTGAAATGAACGAACGGCTCGTCAGACTGCATTTTATGTTCATAACACTCTTCTCGGCAAACACAATTTTGAAACGGTTCTTAATTTGTCAGCCAAATGCAAACATGGATGATTTGCCAGTCGCACATGCCAATCCCAATGCGCTCCATTACGTTAATCAAAGAGATTAAATCAATTTTGACATTATCAGACCAGTTGTCTAGGCATAATTTCAGATGCACTTTTCATTGTTCTGTATTTCTATCATAACGCTAAATTTGTGCATTGATGTGATTGCACCGACCGAATCATTACTGGCATAAACAGCATTGACGATATTAGCGATGGAAAACGAAACAAGGAACGAAATAATTAAGGACCCAAATAATATGTTAATCCTCTGTTGCATTTGATGTTTGAAAAGAGGATTTTATTTGCAGTAGGTACAGGAGCATTTGTTTTATTCCATATGATTGAAAAGTGCATCGGAATAAACTGTTCATCCATTTCTTATTCATTATAGATACAATTAGCTGATATGTCATTACCCATACAGATGATCATCTTGTTCGTTTGTTTTTTATTGCTACATGTCTGGGCCATTAAAAGAATTAAGATACTAGATGCCAATGTTTTCATTGTTGACGTCATAGCACGCTTTGACGAAGCTTGCATTTCATTTGCATACGGGTTTTTCATGCATGTCTGGAAAAATGAACGCATATATGAATTATATTCATTTGTTATGAATAAGATATGTATTTTGTAGATCAGGAGCAAAAGAATGAAATATGAATTCATCAGACTAAAAGATTGACAGAATTAGGATATTATGTGTAACGTTGCTGTGTAATTAAACTTCCCTTACTCTCTGCGCGTACAGTAGAATTATAATGAAATTCTCACACGTTTACAAAAGGAATCTGGCGTTCCTGTAGTAAAAGGTAAAAACTTGAGGTGTGATAAATGTATCAGTTTAAGTCACCCAACAAAATCATACACAAATTGATATCTTATTTATTCATTCATTCATTGGTGTGAGTGTGTGTGTGTGTGTGTGTGTGTTTGGTTTCGTTTTATTTTGTTTCGTTCTTCTTTTTGGGGCTTGCAACATTAAACTTCATGAATGATGACAAAACATTGCTAACAGCAGTATTTTTACCCTTCTTAAAAGATATTTATTTTCAGTTTTACTCGTTCAGATCAGCTCCTTCAGATATGCAATGACTTTCAGGAAGTGCCTTGACAATTATTAAAAATTATAAAGAAAACAAAACATCTACTTTCCGCCAACGCTTAAATTAAATGGATGATTGTATATTATGGAACGAGGACGCAAAACATTTGATGAAATTAAACCTGCCTTAAAGGGATGTTACAGCTTTCGTCGAGATGGGTCTTCACGTTTCAAACGGTTTGAATTAGTTTATGAGAAACCTCTTTATTAAATATGAAAGAACATACAATTTTAGGAGGACTTTAAAGTTTTATAAAAAAAAATTGGTTCTGAAATTGTTGAGATAAAGAGCATACAAATTTTATTCTAGGAAAAATTCTAGTTTTATTTGATGAAAATTGGTTTTAAATTGTTGAGATGTCCAAAACCAATGAGGTCCTAGTACATCACGGGACCCACATTTTATTGGGACCACATTGTTTTACTTTGTATTTGGATACCTAAGCCTTTTTTTTTTTTTCGATTTTCGTCAAATAAATCTCGAAATCCTCTTTAATAGAGTTGTAAAGTCTTGTAATATTTCAGGAATGGTTTTTAATTATTTCTCCAAAAGTTCAAATCTAAATCCCCAATCTCAACCAAAAACTATGCCATTCCTTTAGTTTTTACACAGTTTACCTAAAACCAAGTTACTGGTTTTTTTTTTTCCAACTGGCATTTCTGTGAAATCTAAAAGGTGAAAATCAAAACAGCAGGTGGCATTCAGATTTTGTAACAACACTCTGTCTGTCTACAGACAAAAACTTACCTTATTGACGTATAAAAATCCAATAATAGGATCAAAGGGGAATGAAGCCTAAGTGTACGTGTGGATTAATATTAGAATACAGCAACAGAAGGAATTGAGTGAATATATGATAATAAAAGAACGAGTGTAGTGCATACACACACAGAAGCACAACAATACAGTAAAACGAAATCTGAATCTGAATTTGGATAGAACATGTAAAGCAGAATAATCTCAGAATAAATCTTTCAATTGTCACTTGATACTAGTTCTCCGGATAATTAGTTGTTGTTCTTGTGTGGGTGTTGGGGTAGTACGTGTTGTATTGTTTTGGTATGGTTTGGTGTTTTGTTTTGTTTTTTCTTTTTTTTTTCTTTGTTGTTGTTGTTGTTGTTGTTTCGGAAGGGGAGGGATCAGAAACTGTGTTTCCAAAAGAAGACAGCTGCACTTCCCACATTTTTCATTGTATTATAATATGTGTTGTGTAAGCTATACAATTACACGTAGAAATATATCGATTGATACTCAACAATTGTTAGCCAAGAGAAACAAGGTTAATCTGCCCTGCGAGGAAACATATTATACTTCTAGTAGTTGCAGACACTAATACGCGCCTCCTTCCTGTAACCGTCAATGTATGACCTATATATTTCAATCAGTAGAGGCTGTCGTTGTTGTTGTTTTTTCTTTGGAAAGAATTTGCCAAAATAGCTGGGTCAGTTAATTCCGATCAGTACATCCAGAACAGAGGATGAAAATTCATTAAAAGAGATAGACAGGGAGGGAGTTTCAGCGCTTGAGTTTTTTAGTCCATGGATTTGCCGAGTAATATCTATGCGCATAAAAGTACGTTCTTCAGCTAAGCCGGCATCGGTATACAAACAACTTGCATGAGAATTCCATTAACTGCTAATCCTTCCGTAAGGTTTGTTCATGGATTGTGTCATCATGTCAATAAAAAAATATATAAAAAATGTACAGTCTCTATTTTCATACGTTTGCAGTCTATCCTTGCATTTCTTTTTGGTTTTTTTTTTTGTTTTTTTTTACGAATACCATTCTTTAGAGGGTACAAGGCAGTCTTTTTAAGCAAATCTTGAGCAGAAGAGGATATTGCTGTGCAATTCGTTAATATAAAAATATGTTTGTGGACAAATCATGCAGGAGTAAACTAATGTGATGCAATAATAGAGTTATTCCGTTATACATTGTTTACTGGTTGCAACCGACTTCTCATTTAAACTGAAATTTCAATTTCCATAATTTTGATTTGATTTAACCAATTGATGAAATTATTCAACCCTAGTTTGTGATTTCTTCAGGACATGTCCCCCTTGAACGCGAAATAATTATTTGAGTTAAAGAGAATAATTGGTATAATAGCATCATCGACCTGTACTCGTTAAAAGGTCGCTTATTAACCTTTTATCAATTTGTTGGCGTTTGTTTGTTTTGTTGCTGTTGTTTTTCTTATCTACTCACTGATTGTTTGTAATAATTATTTCTTTTTTAATGATGATGGAGAAAACGAGATAATATTACACTTTAGTCAAGAGTTGAACTAGAGAACGATTATCTACTGAAAACTACCAGACTACACGAATATTACGTGCATGTATTATTCAGTAGTCCCACAGGCATTATATTGATTCTCTATTCCAGGTTTTATACAAGCTACCAAACTCTTCCATTAAAACAAAAAGTGGAGACACTAGCTTGAATAGAGTTTGTTTGAAATTGATCTCCAAAAGACGAATTTGAAACTAGGATTGGCATATTCCAGATTTCTCTGAACGAAATTGAACCACAAATCTATCAAGAATTGAATTGAAAAAGTTTGAAGATGAATGGAAAAACATATATTACTTGCATGAAATCTACAGTGCTCTACATTTGGTTAGGATATGCAGGTTTGTGATGCTATGTTTTGGCAAAATGAATTACAAGAGCAAGAGATGAGCCATTCTCATAACAAACAAGTATTATAAAACATTAATATTATATTATATTATGTTATATTATATTATATTATATTATATTATATTATATTATATTATATTATATTATATTATATTATATTATATTATGATATATTGTGTTTTTGTTGTTTCTTGTGTTTGTGATGTAGTGTGTTTTTGTTAGGCAGCTCACCACAAGCTCTGCTTTTTGAGGTTCTGCCTTCCTTGTACAACTTTATGTATGTGATTTACAAACGTGAAAAGATGGAAAATAAATGTTTACAAACTTGAACTTGAACTTGAACTTGATTTATCGCAATTTGGGATGGACTTGGTTTCAAGTACGGAATCAATGGATTGACAATCCATAAGATGTTATGGATTTTTAGGGTACTTGCTATACCGGATAAAGCAAAGTAATCCTGCGTCTTTTTGAAGCCTCCTATATCAGAATTGTAATGAATATCTTAACAATACTAATGATGGTAACTGTTTATATAGTGCATTTCAGACTCGTTTTGAATTTCAATGCGCTTTATAGACTATTATAATCCTAGTCACTGAATAAGTTATTTCCAACCATCATTGTCAGTGTTCACTCTAGTCTCCACTTCTTGGGGAGCATTCTAGCCAGTCGCCATATTACAGGCGAACATACACATGAATATGCTGATTAACCAACAAAGAAGATTCAAAGAAGATACAAAGAAGATACAAAGAAGATTCAACTTTCAGTACAGCTGCGAGGCACGATCGTGTGAATGTGTGTGTGTGTGTGTGTGTGTGTGTGTGTGTGTGTGTGTGTGTGTGTGTGCTTGAAAGATGATACTCTGCAATGCTTTCATGGCCCATCTTGTAAAAATAGACCCATTCCAATGTTCACGATCATGACACATACCGCTGTGACATTGCCAAGAGATGGCGCTGTTCCACGTTGCTTCTCTGCAGCATGCATTCTCTGCAGTAATGCATGGAAGATACCATCGTAACCAATTGCCTGTAGCTACATCTCTGGTCTCAAAATAACCTCCCCAGGTGTTGGATATACTGGGGGTATGTATATTCATGTTGTCAAGAAAATACACTGTCAAACAATAGACCCACTGCACATGGAATACATAATGATGTAATGATCGTAACTGATGGATTAGTATGTAAACTTTGATAATTCTTCGGGATCACGTGAAAAAGTGGGTAGATATAGACATTTGTTTTGGAGTTTCTCTTTTTTTCTTTTTTCTACTAATTGGAAAAAAAATTGCACACAAAGTTCTGGCTCAATATCCTTAGGATATGGTATAGAGTTACGCAGTGATGGCTTATCTATGTGCAGTGGACCCTTGATAATATCAATGTCTTATATGCATTGCACCCAGCTGTACATGTAAAGACATGAGTGTGACCACATGTGACCACCAAAATATAGCAAAATGTTTAATATGTGTTGTTGCTGATTTAGGAAATCATGGGCAATGAATAAGGGGGGGGGGGTTCGTGTCTTGCAAATGTCAGTACATGCAAGATGTGGTATACTACAGGCAGAGTATTCTCTGTTACGCATTAATAGCCACTTTAATGTAGATTACGGTCCAAATACATGTAAGCAAAGACGAGGGGGAAGGGGGTGTCATTGACGAAAGGTGTCATGGAAGATACACTTGTAACCAACTGTTTGAATAATAAGTCACTAGTGTCAAAGTCAGGTGGCCCAATCGCTAACAGGGGGTGTGGCTAGCAATGTCGATCATTAGCACTGCTTTAGGTTGGGTCATGTCTCGGTATTAGTTAGTAATGTACGAGTAGAAGAAATGTATGCAAATGTACAGCACTGGATTGTATAGGTTAAGAATTTTTTGTCACGCGACACAGTTATTTAAGGCATACAAAACATACACAGGCCCGGATACAATAGTTATAGAATCTTCTGACACTGGGATACTTACACAATAGAATGAGCGGTTTCTGGGCATGCAATAAATTGTTTGATTGGTCGTTTTTGTGTTGAGTGTAGTTTTTTTTAATTTGCGTTTAGAAAATGCACCTTGGAATTGACAAGTCTCTGTGTGGGGCGTGGCTACTGTTAAGATTATGCGCAATGAGTAAGGTGCGGGTCACGCCGTGCTAAGAGTCAATAAGAAGGAAAGAACCAGGTACAAAATTTCTATATCAAGTGAAGAGTTTTGATTTGATTTGATTTGATTTGATTTATTTATTCTCTGTATGACATTTTTTTTTTTTTTTTGCAAAAACCGATAAGTCCATAATTGTCAAATGGAGATATTTGCGATTAAAGGTCAAGAAAAATAAAGAGAATAATAAGAACATTTTTGCTTCTTTTGACCATAACTTAAAAAATATACCATTATATGTAGTGACCAATATAACATTTAAAAGGTATTATTTTTAACTTTATGACAGAGATCGCACTTCAAAATCTTCAAAAATGGACTTATCGGTTTTTGCAAACAATAATTGTTTGGATAATTGGATAATTTCTAAGCAATTGGAGAAGCAAATTTCAGAGTGTAATATTTTCTCATCAATTCCCCCTGATCACTCGGCTATTCATTTAGGATTGTTTTTAAATTATAACATCCTAAGGAACATAGGACCATCTTATTGGAAGTTTAATAATAGTTTGTGTTCAGATAAAGAATTATGTACATCTCCTGAGAGCAGAAATTAAATCTATAATAGAGCAAGGAAAGAAGGAGTTTACAGATGTTAGAGTCCTCTGGGATTTTGTTAAAATGAAAATTCGTGAAATAACAAAGAAGTATTCGAAAGGAAAGGCGCAATAAATAAGGAAAAAATAAGGAAATTGCAGAAAAATATTTCTGATTTAGAACAATTGTTAATTATTTCCAAAGATAATGATATTTTACATCACTTAGAATTGAAAAGAAATGAGATGAAAGGATTATATGATCAGAAAGTAGCGGGGTTAAAAGTGAGATCGCGAGCTAAGTGGTTTGAGGACAGTGAAATTAATGAAAATTATTTTAAGCAATTATTAGCATCTAACCAGAAGAAAACATTTATAGATAAATTAAAATTAGAAGATAATGTAGGAATCACTGATCCGAAGCACATTCTGAGAGAAATCAAAAAAAAATTACCAAAATTTGTATACTGAGTGTGAGATAATAGACAATAAAGAGGATCTTTTTACTAATATGCCCCATTTGAATATAGGTGAAGTTATTAAAAAAAATTATGTGATGAGGAAATTACAATGGGTGAATGTATTTCGATATTAAATAAAATACCTTTAAATAAATCACCAGGAAATGATGGATTAACAGTTGAATTTTATCGGACATTTTGGTCTGATATAGGAAACCTTGTTTTAGAATCCTTTAATGCATCTTTTGAGAGAGGGGAATTATCTATCTCACAAAGACAGAGCGTAATAACAATAATTAAAAAAGAAGATAAAGATCCTTTATATATTCGTAATTACCGACCAATCACTCTTCTTAATGTAGACTTTAAACTTTTATCTAAAGTGTTAGCTGAAAGAATAAAATTGGTATCAGGAGAAGTGATACACGTAGATCAAGTTGGGTTTTTACCTGAGAGGAATATTGGAGAGGCCGTAAGGATTATTGATGATATTAAATTTTATACGCAGGTATACAATGTGCAGGGCTATTTAGTTACAGTCGACTTTGAGAAAGCTTTTGACACCGTCTCACACTCTTACATGAAATTATTAATGACAAAATATGGTTTTGGTCCATATTTCTGTAGATGGATAGAAGTATTATACAATAATGCAATTAGTTGTGTTATGAATGGAGGCTTCTCCAAGGGATACTTCAAAATAGGCAAGGGAGTAAAGGTAAGGGGATCCCTTGTCTCCGTACCTTTTTTTGTTGATTATAGAAACACTAGCACTGTTTATTCGGAATGAAAAAGATTTAAAGGGTATTTGGACTGGTGATATGGAGACAAAGATAGTAATGTATGCAGATGATTGTTCAATTTTTGTGAAAGAAAAACGTGATATAGAAAGATTAGATAATATATTGGATTCTTAATATTACATATCAGGTTTAAAAATAAATAGTACAGTGTGTACAGTGTACAGTGTATTATGAACTGGGGTCTTCTAGTGAGATTAATGATAACCTGACTGGAATAACGCTGGGCAAATTGGTTCGAACAGTTAAAATGTTAGGAATATATATTTCTTTAGATATTAATGTTAAAGAAGAAATTAATTACAAAGAAATTTTGAGTAAAATAAAAATATTGTTGGGATGGTGGAAGCAAAGGGATTTGACCCTCTTTGGGAAAATTCAACTGGTTAAAGTATTTGGTATATCTGAACTATTATACGTTTCTTCAATAATGTCAGTACCTCGATGGGTTTTCACAGAGGTAGAAACGATTTGTTTTAATTTTATTTGGAATGGTCGTGACAAAATAAAGAGAAACTTACTGTATATGACCTATGATAATGGGGGAATGAAAATGCTGAATTTTAGGTACATGGTGTATGCCCAGCGCGTAATGTGGATTAAGAGACTTTTTAGAGGTGATAAGAATATGAAGTGGAAACAGTTTTTTGAAGATGTATTTAAGAAACTGGGAGGGAGATTAATTTTTCACTGTAATTATGATCCCGGTTATTAAACATTCAAGCGCCAAATTTGTATTAAGAATTTTTAGATATTTTTAATTATTTGAAAGGAAAGAATGTTATTGTTGAAGAAACGCACAATGAAAATCAAATAATTTTCAATAACACTTTTATTCCAGGAAGGAATTTTTCTTTTAATGAAAAATTATTTAACGCTAATGTTTTTCAAGTTAAACACGTTACTGATGCTGGTGGAAAAATTAGATCAGGGGCGCATTTTATTAGAAAGAGTTTAAATGTAGACGATTTAATTTCTCTTTATGAATTGTACGATAATTTTCCAGCAGAGTGGAAGGTGGCGAGAATAGGTAATGTGAGGGATCATATTTTGAATGATAACCCTGCTGATGTTTTTGAAATTAATCTTAATATTAACAAGAAAGTGTACCCCTTAGTGTCAGTATCTTAAAAAATGATTTACAATATTTTTATTGGTTCAATTGAAGATGCTTTCCTTTCCAAACACCCAGAAGTATTAGCTTTAAACATGGATAGATCGGCAAATGCAGTCTGTTTCTCTATTCCTAGAATTTCAACGCTAGACTGGAAGCTGAGAGAATGCAGTATAAGCTTCTGCACAGTGTTATTTTTTGTAATGATAAATTTCACCAGTTTGGAATAACACATTCAAATCTGTGCTAATTTTGTCGGGAAGAGGTCGAAACATATTATCATATAATTTATGACTGTCCTTTAGTTTATCGATTATGGAACGAGGTAGGAAATGAACTAAAATTTCCTCAGTTATTAATATAAATTGGCTGGATGTTTTGCTTGGATTCAGGGAAAATATCAAACTCAATGCCTTGTTGAATCATGTGTTAATTTTGATTAAGTATATGATTTACACTAATCGTAAAATTGGAAGAGTTCCAACCTGTGAAGAAATATGTGGGGCAATCGCCACCTCAAAACAGTCTGAATATGAAAAAGCAACATTAAAGGATAAATTGACATTACACTACGCGAAATGGGAAAATTATACTTCATGAAATACCGGATTTAACTATTGCACCTTGTTAAGATATATATATATATATATATATATATATATATATATATATATATATATATATATATATTTGTATATATAATGTATTTTACCCCAGTAAATTTATTTAAAATGATTTGAATATCCTGTGTTTTCAGCTTTGCCCGCTCCACTTGTTTATTTTCTCTGATCCTCATACCATTAAAACTTAATCAAATATTATCTGGCTATGAATCTCCACTTGCATAAGACCCAGAGAGATATTAGTCATTATGATGTTCATAACTGGTGAATAGAATACATTTTAAAGATTTTGTAAGTCCATCACCTCTCACGTTTGTTTTTTTTTTTTTTTGTATCTGTCTTCGATAAAATCTTTATTCAGACTGGTGACTGAATCATGTCAAATGTGTACAATTTATGTATGTTTTATCTATATTTTGCACACAACCTTTTGTTGTCCGTTAAACAGTGTATTATAATCATATTTTTTGTCACTACAATGTAACAATTTCATTTGATTGGTCTGAATAAAGGCTATAAAAAGCGTCAAAAAAAAGCATCAAGTACATTCGGACACCTAACAGGTCAGTTATATTCCCTTAACCCTTTGAGGACGGACTGAATTTGCTACAACCAAGAGGTGGTGTCCCACCTCCCTGCTACAACACGCATTTCCCATATGTGACCCACTTTGGCAAAATCAGGCTCTTGTCGGCAAAAACCAAAAATGAGTTTTTCATTTCATCTTGTAGAGAATTTTGTCCTCTTTCATATGATACCCAATTTGAAAATTTTGAATAAAATTTGACGAAGTTATGAGAATTTGAAGTTGATAAGGTATGAAAACATGAAACTGAGATAATCGCTTTCAAAGTTCAATGAACTTTCCCCAAAACAGAACAGTTTACATGCTGACACAAACTCCATAGCAACAGTATCTCATATTCAAGCAATCACCCTCAAATATCACACACACACTTCAGACACACTTTACCGTATGATATTAGGAAATTAGTGTTCTTTGTCTTATCAATTTAAAGTAAGAGCCAATTAAAAACAATAAAAAACAAAAGATATTAAAGTGTGCTGCCAAAAACGGCGATAGTTTCCACATTACAATCACTACAACACATTTTCAATATTGCTGAAATCATAAATATCAATTATTAATATTTTGTGTAATTTGTATTTTTGATTACATTGTAGAAATATTAATTGCTTGATTAGCATAATAATGATAAATTTGAGATTAAAATGAAAACAATAGAAAACATAGTTTTTTTAACATCTTTCTCTCTCAAATTGATGTTGTACAGTAGTGAAGCATGTTGTGGTTTCTGTTTCTTTGCCATAGTGCTAGACACAATTAAATGATGTACGTGTCTCTCCTTATAATCTAGTTTTTGGGATTAAAAATAAGAAATAGCATATGCACTTAAAGGTACAATACAGTCATAGACCTGGGACAGAATACCACCGTTTCAATGACATTAAAAAATAAGGTTGACGTCTTCTGCAAGTCTCAAATTAGGTGCAGGCGAATTTCCCAGTTGTCACGTACTGTTTCTACATGATTTATTAGCTATTGTTGCAAAGGGAAACTTACAGAATTAATATATTTATGAAAAAAATCATAACATAACACAAAAAATTGTTCCTAGCACTAATGACCATTGACTCTTAAAGCAAGTGTTTGAAATCTCCTGGGTTGAAACTGATCTAAAATGATACAAAGTTATCAATATGTTTGTATCACATTAACTGTATTGCAGGTTGTATGACTGTACTGTACCTTTGAGCATTCTACTCTGTCCACCAAGATGAAAAAGCACAACACAGAAATGCACTTTCATCCAACATTTTCATCCTATCTTTAGACATGTATACAAATACAGATTACAAATTGTATACTGATATTTACAATGTAATCTTTATTCTGTCAGTATAACAAACTGTACAATGTTTCTCTTACGTTCATCTGGAAAATTAAACTATCTGTGGAAATATAATAATAGTTCAGCATCACAGAAGTAGAATCATATTTAGATAAATAAAAATATAAAATTTCAGCAAGTATATGTTCTATTATCAATAGTTTAGAAGATGCATACCAATGCACTTGCTGTTCATCTGGGGAAAAAATGAAAATGAAAATGTATAAAAATGCTGACCAGAAACCAGACTTGAGATTTACTTTTAATTTCAACCAAATGAAATGTTTAAAAGCACACATGGAAAAATTGTTAAAACGTAGTACAATGTATCTGTAGTGACACCTACAGAGCCTTTGTATGCATTAATTTAATATGGCCAATTATCTTGCAAAATCATGGAATAGTGACTTGCATACATATAGCCTACCTCAAATGAGTGCAAAAAAGTCAGGTTTGTAACTCTGTTTCACATGAAAATTATATAAAGTGGCTGACAACACATTGGGAAGAAGTACTGTTGTCTATTTGATTCATTCAATTAAAGATAATGGCTTCTGAAAAATATGAATACAGGTAACAACCACTAGAATATGAACTTCATCCAAAGGAAATTATTTTTAATGCTAACAAGCATGCAGGTTACAATGACATTGACGTAACATGCTATGGAATATTGCATTATGAAAGGATAAGAGAAATACTTCTAGAGGCACAAGGAAAAGAAACTGTTATTTCAGCATTACTGACTGTGATTGCCAAAGGACACTGTGATATCTGAGAAATGTTTAAGGAAATAATTATGATTGATATAATCTGATGTGAATTACGTACAGCGGTTGCCTTGAAGGATGATACTGGCTCCACAATAGATCAGATAAAACACAAAGCAACAGAACATATTATTAAGACAGACAAGCATCAGCATGAAATCTTGCGAAGGTTGAGCTTGTACGTCAGTCATGATACAGCATGTTCTGTACCATGGGACAGTCACACACCAAGTCCTTGACGATGAAGTCACTATTTCATTGGAAAGTCCAACACAGGTAAGTCGCTGGTTTATAAACGGTCACCATTTCAGAGAAGAGCTCATTCCAGAATTTTAGCAAAAGTTCAAATTAAATAAAAATAATCGTCAGTTCATGACAGTCTCCAATAATTTCTAAAGAAAAAAAAAAAAATGGGGGTTAAAACACAAGGCAAGCCATACCAGATAGCATCTTAATTTGTTTATCCTGGCCTGGGACAACTGGTCTATGAAGTGGATTTCACTGAAGAGCTTGCAGCGGCAAGTCCTCTTCTTCAGTTGAATCACATCCACAAGCGACTCAACATTTTACATCACCTGTTGAATTTTCACCGTGCTGTCATCAATATGTTCACTGAGCGTAACGCTATCCTCATCTTCAGAACGATGCACAGCCTCATCCATGCTCCTGTAGACTGTAAATCCTCACTGCACTTGAGTTCTAATAAATGAGAATTTCAAGATACAATTTTAGCAATAAATACAAATGAACCCCAATTGCATAGAAAATCATGTGCATGCATCTTTATTACGGGTCTGCATTATAAAATACCCTAAGACTCTGTACTGCTGTTTATCTCATCATGCATGCAAGGTTAACATTTCATTTGTTGCAGCCAAACATCATTGGATCTACACCATAACTTCTACGTGCTACCTTGACATGTATTGCAGTTGTCAAGAAATCACCATTGATTTCGATGGATGGAAATGTAGTAATCTCACCATTTTTTTTTGTAAAAAAACTAAGCAATTACTTACAATCATGCAGTAATCATGGTGGTGCTATAGCTCGCATACCACGTTTAACTACAAGGCTTATCAATAGAACCGTCAGTGTCTGATCTTGTCATTGGACATTGTATGTTAGTATTATGTATTCTTGTTTTGTCAGAGTTTAATACATGCCAAATAACGCAAGGCTTTGTTTACTTCACTAGCTAAGCGAGATCAGAGTCTGCTGACTATGATGATACTGGAGTGGTCGCATTTGATGAGGGACACTGCTGAATTCAATTCTATTCTGCGATTGTCACTATAGGCAACATGTTGTGTCAACATGACAATAGAAGAGAATAAAAAATGAGTACATTAAATCAGCGATAATGCGAAAATGACCATCATTCCTTGCTGCATCGTGATGCAGCAATGATTCTTATTTTACTAATAAGAATCACCAAGTCTCGCATGAGCCTCACGATGAAAAAATTACGCCTATCGTTAGATGTACACAAGACTGTGATAAAGTGTGATCGTAAGTGAGTCAGTCAAGCAAGTTGATCAATACATAATGAAACTCACCAGCAGAGTCGTCAGAGTTGTCTTTTGTGGTGGCAAAGTAATCAGAGATGAACTCTTCCGTTTCATCTACGGATATTCTTAAGCAAGTTTCAGCTTTCTTGCATGATTCGGCAACTCTTCAATCAATAGCAAGACGGTCCATTGTTGTACGGTAGTGTTGCGTGCACTCGTGTTCGCGTAATCGGCTTTGCTTCGGTGCCACGCCACGTGGAAAGCTACATGTGGGGCTAACACTGCGATGACCGCACCGCGACGTAAACAGGACCAGCTGTTCAGTGATGTCTTGTTGACCAATGGGCTGGCTTGATTTAGATCACGTGCCTAACGACACGCGTTGTTTACAGTCTTGGCAACAATTTTGCATAAAAGGCGTCTCCTTTAGACAGTCTTTTCATTGGCTGGATTATGGATGACATCACCCTACATTCCATATTTGGAATCTGCAGACCTTGCTCGTTCTAACGATACCTAATGTGTTGGGGTTCGGCTCAACAAAAGACATGAAGGTGTGGATGAAATGATGATAAAATTCGCGTATTTTGCCCAAAATCAGGATGATCAATGAGATTTTCCGTCAAAATCTGAGTTTGAAAGGCTTCAAAAATCATCTAATTTCTCATATTTTTAATTGAGCTACTGAAATAATTCCAACGGCATATGATTCTTGAGATGTTGCTCAATTCAAACATACCAAAATGTCAATTTGGCCCCTGTGACCCAGATTCACCTTATTTTGCCCGCTGCGCCGTTCGAGCATTGCCGACAAGCGCCTGATTTTGCCAAAGCGGGTCACATATAAGACACTTGCCCGAGTATACTTCGAACTCGTACGGTCCTCAACGGGTCAAAGGAACACGGACCTTGGTGGAAGAGGGCGCATTTGGATGACGTGATAATAATTACCCGTGATGTGAAACTACTTGATGGTATATATTATAAATGACTATCAATCAATGTTCACCTCGGGTTGACTCGCATCGCAATGGGGCGCCCTCATTCTGCAGGTTCAGTATAGTTGTTCATGATTCGTTACGCACCTGACCCAGCTAGGAACAACGCCCGAATTGAGAGAAGAAATGAGAAATGAGACGTTATAATCTAAATCTTTCATTTTCGACATAGAAATGTACTCAACTCATCTCACGAATCACCTTATACAGAGCGTATCAAAAAAAAAGGTAATCCAACTTTGGAGGGCTACCATTTCTTAATTGTCAGTTAGGAAGAGCACAATGTTGGTTGTAAGGAAGGAGGAACTCTTCCTCTTTCAATTGATATCTAATTATGTTGACAATCGTCATGCATGACTGAGCACATGAACTTAAGAGACAGCTATGACAAATTGCACTTTTTCCAAGTGTACGTGTTATTGCGAAGGAACAATGCATGTCTCACTGCATGGATGAGACCTGTCAATGAAAGTGGTAAAATTATCGGGCCAGCCTGAACGACTGCAGATTCGTGTTTTAGGGTTTCTTCTAACGTTTTATGGTTCATAACCTTCAACATGGCCGTGTTGTCGATAACTTGGTCCTTCCCATCAGGGCGTAACCATTATCCATTTTACTGTCTTCATATTCAAGACACCCCATGGTTTGTCACTGAGAGTTATGTGTTGAATGTGAACAGAGAAAAATGGACTGTGTGGGTTGGCGTCTGTGGGAGCGACCAAGTTATCGGACGAAATGCCTTGTTAAAGGTTATGGACCATAAAATGTTAGGAGAAAACCTAAACACAAACCCTAAACACAAATCTTAAACAAAAACCTGCATTCGTACATGCTGGCCTACTCGGCAACTTTCATTAACAGATCTCATAAATGCAGTGAGACATGCATTGTTCCTTCACATTAACACGCAAACTTGGAAAAAGTGCAATTTATCATTGTTGTCTTTAAAGTTCATGTGCTCAGTCATGCATGACGATTGTCAACATAATTAGGTATCAATGGAAAGAGGAAGAGTTCCTCTTTCCCTACAACCAACATTGTGCTCTTCATAGCTGACAATTAAGAAATGGTAGCCCTCCAAATTTGGATTATCTTTTTTTATACGCTCTGTATATTCTGGCGTTCGAAACGTGGTCAATTTGTTGTTAGTGTCGAAGTTAATATCTTAGAGCACCTTTTTGAATTCCGGGTCCGTGTGTCTTAAAGCATAATACGTTGATTACTTTTGTTGTCAGGAATATCATACGGAGAGGTGCAAGCATAGGGATTCGTGGTTGTACAAATATATTCGTTGTCCACCGCTGTATATTCGAAAACACGAATAACGCTGCAGCTCATTTGGCAACCAGGTGTCATTGGATTCATATTTGCTGACATGTGGCTGATCGAAGTGTACGCTCATCGGTATTTTGTTTGTTCATTTTCCATACGAAAATTCAAGACGGTTGGATAGCCCATCTATTCAGCTATGCTAAACTGGTCGTCCATGGGGTCCAGTTGGATGTGAGGCGGGACCACTTCACAGGGTTAAACACCCTATTCTGGCGATGAACGAATGAAGCGGGATCTTTTACGTGCGTGAGTTGCGATGACTCTCTCATACACAGTAATAGATATCAGCGAAATATCTGTACTTATAGGAGATTGTCGAATATATCCGTACACCTTCGCCATTCTACGGTATCTAGACTTTAAGTGCAACACTTCCATCGGAGACGTTGCTATAGTTCCTTGACCCCTTGTGATGCGCCTTGAACAAGGCTAATACCAATAAAGAGGTCCGCAGCAAGTTATCGCTCTCAGATCAAGACATGGCTTCCCAATCGTGGTCTTTTGCAACATTGTTGTGATGGTTTGGGTGCGATCTGCCAGGAATGGAGCGGAACATTTTGATTGTCATGATGTGGTGATTGGGTTGAGTCGTGACAAATTGGGGGCTTGTCCGGGAAAATGAACAGACAAGCCGTTTTCTTTCGCATGTTCCATGCGGATTGTGGTGAGGACTCTCACGTCTGGTTGTACACGTGTGCTGTAAGTACGTAGTGTATAGCGTCGATGGTGTATAGGCTCATGTCGTATCGGGCCTATGTACCTGCTTGCATGTAGGTTCTGTTAGGCCTCATGCGTTTTGGTGAGGACTCTCACGTTTGGCTGTACACGTTTGTTTTTAGTATGTAGACAAGTGTATAGCGTCGATGACAGGCTTATGTATTGGGCCTGCATTGTTTGCATGTTGGTTTTGACAGGCCACATGCGTTTTGGTGAAGATTTTCACGTTTGGTTGTGCACGTTGTGTATAACATTTATGCTGCGTAGGCTTTGGCAGTCATTGACTGTGTTTGTAGTTTTCAGACTACATTTTGTGTGAAGGCCTAGTGCAGATTTTGGTGAGGATTCTCACGTTTTGGACGTTTGTCGTTTTTGCATGAAGGTCTTCTGTAGACCGATTTGGGTGAGGATTCTCACGTTCAGTTGTGTGCGTATAGTGCATAGCGTGGGTATTGCGCATTGGGCTCGCACGTGTTTTGTAGTCGCAGACGGTCGGTCTAGCGCGTCGTGTGTAGGGCTAGTGCAGTTTGTGAGTGTGCGTATGCTGGATGTGTATGTGTGGGGGCTTGCGTACACATTGGCTACGGGTCACGCCGAATTTTCTGGAAGATTAGCCTCGGTTAAAGGCTTTGATATATTTTCCTTAGTTTGCACAATCGTGCTATGTGGTCGTTTGTAGTGAGTGTGTATACTCATTCTATGTCCTTAGATCACATGCTAATGTGATGCCGTGGTGTTCTGATTGTATGCCTGATTTGAAGGCTTAGGGATTTTGATGTTTTCTGCTTATCGTAGAAAATTTTTGCCTGTTCTGCGCGTGTGACTGGGTTCATGCATACATGTGTACTCATATGCAGTGCATTTCTTTTGTTAAGGCTTTGTAGTTTTGTGAGGATTTGTGACTTCTTGCAAGTTTTGATTTTGATATTCCCACAATGGCTGATGTCGTGCAGAGCTTTGTTGATGAACCCACTCAGGAAGGTTTTAATAACCTGAGGAAGGCAGAACTGGTGGAAGTTGCTCGAATTTTAGAAATCCCGATCAAAACATCGGATCGAAAAGCAGAGATCAAGGACACAATTTCGGAGTTTTTTACCAATACTGGTATTTGGCCTGCCTCTTTGTCAGAGGATGAAGCAGGGACAGATGATGGTGAAATTATCACACCTTTGGTAACCCCTGCAGAAAGTGAATTGAAGAAAATTGAGATCCAGCTTCGGATGAAGCAGCTGGAAGTCGAGGCAAAGAAAATAGAACTCGAAATCAAGTCAATCGATGCAAAATCGAATGAACCTTCTTCCAGCAGTTCAGCAAAGTCATCAAAATTTGATGCATTAAGGCAATCTCAGTTGGTGCCGAAATTTCGTGAAGACCGGGTAGAAGAGTTTTTCCAGCACTTTGAAAAAGTGGCTGTGAGTTTAGAATGGCCCAAGGAAGTGTGGCCGACATTGATACAGAGCTCGCTGGTAGGGAAGGCCCAAGAGGTCTATGCGTCTCTCACTATCCAAGAGTGTTCTGACTATGAGAATTTGAAGAGTTCCGTGTTAAGGGCGTACGAGTTGGTGCCGGAAGCCCACAGGCAACTGTTTCGGAATTATAGGAGAAGGGATGATCAGACATTCGTTGATTTTGTGCAACACAAGCAGACCCATTTTGAACACTGGTTAAGGTCGTCTGGTGTTGATGATTTCCACAAACTGAAAGAGTTGGTGTTGTTAGAGGAGGTGAAGAGGTGTGTTCAGCCAGATCAGCGGCAGTACCTGGAGGAAAGGGAAGTGAATGGTGCCAGGAGAGCTGCTGTCCTCCTTGATGAGTATGTGCTTACCCACAAGGGTACTTTCAAACTTTCTTCAAGCAAGAAAGGAGGCCAGGGTGTGCCAAGAAAAGGAGCTGTTGCTCCAAGCATTCCCAAGCCCGATCTTGATCAAAAGCCGAACAAGGCTTGCTTCTATTGCAAGAAGGATGGACATGTGATGTCAGCTTGCTGGAAGTTGAAGAAGAAGCGAGAAAAAGAGGGGATTAGCAACCCCAAAGCATTGCCAGATGCTTTTGCTATCACTCGCACAGAACATCTGCCATCGTTTGAACGGGTGGTAGAGAATTACAGACCTTTCATATCTTCAGGGTATGTTAGTTTGACGCCTGATAGTGAGCAGGTTCAGGTTCACATTTTGAGGGATACAGGAGCATCACAGAGTCTCCTGTGTGCAAAGACATTGCCATTTTCGGTTGAATCTTCTGTGAATTCGGAAGTGTTTGTGAGGGGAGTTGAAGGTGGGAGTGTCCGAGTGCCTCTTCATAATATCGAATTGAAGAGCGATCTTGTCAGTGGCTCAGTTGTAGTAGGTATTTTGCCTACATTGCCAGTCGAAGGTGTCACCTTATTGCTCGGCAATGATATCGCTGGAGAGAAGGTTTTGCCTCACTTTCTCCCAAGTAAGACACCCGTGGTTGACGAAGCCACAGAGAAATTGGTTCAGGATATGCCTGATGTGTTTCCCTCATGTGCTGTTACCAGGTCAATGGCTCGTGAACTGGAGAAAGAGGAGCAAGAGGATATCTTGGCTGATACTTTCTTCTCTAGACTTGAAGAGTCTAGCAGCAGTGATGATGCACATATGGACCATGGTCAAATGTCAGAGATTTCTCGTCAGAGTCTGGTTGAATTGCAGGGCAAAGACCCTGAAATAGTGCGTCTTGCACAGTCACTTGTACCTGATAGGAGGAAGAGGAGAAGACTCTGTCATGTCAACATGCTAAAGGAGTATGTTGAAAATGTAGAAGAGGCTAATGAAAAGCCTGTTGCTACGGTTGGAATCGGTTGTGAAGTGGATGGTGAAGACAGTGAGAGTGATGATGTGGAAATTCCACAGTTGATGTTGAAGAATTCTGAGGTGTTAGCAAATCTATCTGACACATTATCTCATCTTCCAGGAGTAGAGAGAGCTCAGGTGATGGATGTAGTCCATGAGTATGAACACCTTTTCAGTGATGTACCAGGTCGTACTAGTGTGGTGGTGCATGATGTTGATGTGGGGGACTCCTCCCCTGTCAAGCAACACCCATATCGTGTGAATCCATTGAAAATGGATGTTCTGAGGAAGGAAGTTCAATACATGCTTGAACATGACCTTATTGAGCCCAGTAAGAGTGGATGGAGTTCTCCCTGTGTGTTGGTTCCAAAGCAGGATGGTTCTTTGCGTTTCTGTACGGATTACAGGTTGCTCAATTCGAAAACAAAGTCAGACTCGTACCCTTTGCCCCGCATCGATGATTGTATTGATCGCGTAGGGAATGCCAAATACGTCAGTAAGTTTGACCTTTTGAAGGGGTACTGGCAGGTTCCCCTCAGTGAAAGAGCGAAAGAACTGTCTGCATTCGTGACTCCTGACGGATTCTTCCAATACAAAGTGATGCCGTTCGGGATGAAGAACGCGCCCGCTACATTCCAGAGACTCATCAACACCGTCACGTCTGGCTTGGTGGGATGCGAGGCGTATCTCGACGACATCATAGTGTACAGCCATACATGGGAGGACCACCTTCTGAGAGTCAGAGCACTGTTTGACCGCTTGACCAGTGCCAACCTTACGGTGAACTTGAGGAAATGTGAGTTCGCCCGAGCAAAAGTCATGTTCCTGGGTCACATTGTGGGACATGGTTCCGTCAAGCCTGTTGAAGCAAAGGTGGAGACGATCCTGAACTTTCCCCGCCCACAGAGTAAGCGAGAGCTGAGACGATTTCTGGGCATGACTGGCTATTATCGGAAGTTCTGCCATAATTTCGCTGATGCTGCAACACCGCTCACCAACATGTTGCGGAAAGATTCGCAGTTCGAGTGGTCAGATGACTGTCAAGTTGCTTTCAACCGGCTGAAGGCAATGCTAGCGAGTTCTCCGGTTCTTGCAGCGCCGAACTTCGACAAGCAGTTCATTCTTATGGTGGACGCGAGTGACACAGGAGGAGGAGGAGCCCTGATGCAGAAGGACGACAACGGAGTTGACCATCCCGTCGCGTACATGTCCAGAAAATTCAACAAACATCAGCGACGGTACTCCACTGTCGAGAAGGAGACGTTAGCGCTCGTCATGGCTCTTCGTCATTTTGACGTGTACCTGAACACTACAAAGTATCCAGTGCTGGTGTACACAGACCACAATCCGCTTGTGTTCCTGTCGCGAATGAGGAACAAAAATGGACGCCTAACCAGATGGGCGCTAGTGCTACAGGAGTACAACCTCGTGATACAGCACGTACGTGGAAAAGACAATGTCATTGCAGACGCTTTGTCCCGTGGATAAGATAGAAGTACGCATATTTCCACGGATAGGACAAAAGGACACAGATGTGCTTATTATCCATAGATAATAAGACTGGTAATGACTTGGAAACATGAACAATACGAGACAAAAGAAATGTGTTTCCATGCATTTGTAAGAAAATTATATTTCTCATGTTGAAGAAAGAGTGTTATTGATTGCTTTGAAATGATGACACAAACATTGTGTACACTGCTTTAATTTATTCTTTTTGTTCTTGTCTGCAGGGAAAAAGACAGCATGTTTTCCAAATGGTCATGATTTTTGCACCAAAATAGGGCAAAATCATTTCAAGTGATATAGCATGAGTTTTGCTATGTTTTATGCTTTATATGGTGAAGAAAGGGGTTTTCAGTAATACAGCATATTTTGATATAGGGTATAATGTAGACATTGTATTAATTGGAACTGCAAATTAAGTTGCATTGCTGTTTGCAAAAAGCACACACAAGCACACAAAAGCTGTTGTTGCATTTTTTTTCAAATGCTTAATCTGCAAGAGTTGGAATTTGTGGCATCACAGAATTGACCAATTATACACATTTTCCATAGCATAGATATCGACTGAGTGAAATTATGACATTATGATATTCATAATGTTGTGAATGTGTAAGGTTCATGAGACCATACAGGTGTACAGACATAACCAGGTTATATTCATGTGATATCTTGTTTCAGAAACAGAGAGAGTATAACAGGTGTTCATAATTGCATTGTTTTGCTATACGCTAGTCACTGTACATGCATTTATTGTCTTGAGGAACAAAGCTTTACGGTATTTGAACAGAAGTGTCAAGAAATTAGAAATGTAGAGATGTTTGTCAGACCAAACAGTTGAGCTGAACGCGTTGTTATGTCAGTTTTCATCAAAGGTCAGATTGCTACAAGCTCACCATGTAAAAATGGTTACTAAGTATAGTGAATGGAAGATTACTTCTGTTATTGGTGACATAATACAACAACAAAACCGTATAAAGTTCAGTATTCAACCTGCATGATTGTCAGTGTATGCAGGTTAATCAGTGATATGTGTAGCGGTTTTTCTCAAGCATATGCACATCAAGCTAAGAGAGAAGTTTGATATGTCCATACTTATGGTATATTGTTTCATGATACAATTACAGTGTATTTTGTTCTGAACCAGCAGCATTTCTTAGATTTCGACTAGGTGTTGAAATGTTTGGCCATTTGATACTCATAAGCATTTCAGGAAAGCTAAAGAGAATACATGTTTCATGATTTATGACCAAGCAGAAAAAAAAAAAGAAGAAAAGAAAACAAGGAATGTTGTGGTTGTAAAGTTTTGCGCGTATACGCACATGCTTGTTCCGAGCAGGTAGTGGATCTATATTTAGACTTAGCCTACGCTCAAGAAAGGTTTTGATAAGGCTCATTAAGTCTGAGCTTGTTTATGTGAAGAATCCACTTTAGTGTATGAACACACAACTGTGCATTTTTATGTATCGTGTTTCGGAACATGTTTGTAACGACTGTTTGCAGTTTGACTGGAAAGTTCTTCCATAACTTCCCGTCTTAAGGGGGGAGATGTGATGCGCCTTGAACAAGGCTAATACCAATAAAGAGGTCCGCAGCAAGTTATCGCTCTCAGATCAAGACATGGCTTCCCAATCGTGGTCTTTTGCAACATTGTTGTGATGGTTTGGGTGCGATCTGCCAGGAATGGAGCGGAACATTTTGATTGTCATGATGTGGTGATTGGGTTGAGTCGTGACACCCTCGTCTCGTCTCCCTGAAAAAAAAAAAAAAAAAAGTTTGCCGACCGTTCGGAAGTTTGTACCGACAGCTAACTTTATAATTCAATCACAAAGATCAAAGATTGCCACGGGAAACCTGTGCGTTGGTGCGAAGTGTGAAGTGTGTGTGTGTGTGTGTGTGTGTGTCCGTGATGTATGTTGGTGTGTTTACACGATGCGTGTGCGTTTGTGTGCATTTATGGGTGTGTATTTTCACCTTCATGATTATGAATGAATCTGTATGCCTGTGAATCCATACACTGGTTACCTTGTCGTAAATCCTTCAAAAGCTGAAAAGAAAGAGGCTAAGCTACCGACCCAGATTCCCCTGATCGAAAAAAAAAAAAGAGAAAATACTTCACAGAATGGGAAAATGCCTAATAGTGTGCTCAAACCTAGTTACATAATAATCCAAGTCTATATACAATTTTACCTCAAATTGATGAGATTTTCACGACGTAATATCCTGAGGCAAAACACTGCGTACCTGGAAATAGGACATACAATGGAGGACCCTTGCGTGAGAGAGTCAAAACTCATGCAAATAAACGACCGTGCGTTATCGCAAAGAGCATGGCGCATAACCTCGTGAAAGGTGTCCGCCACAAGTACATTGTACTCAAAACTGATGGACCCCAACGAAGTCTAACCTTATCAGCTCGTCAAATCAAAAACCGAAACAAACTCACAAACAAACTAACAATCATACCAGCGCTTTGCTGTATTTATTGTCGTAAGTATTTGGGGAAAACTAGTAAAGTAAAATCTTTGATTAATAAGCTTTTAAACACATGATCCTTGATAGCTCCCTCGAATATTATATAAATCGTAGCTTTATAAAGAGTAAAGAAAAGAAAAGAAGTAAATCTGAAAAACTGCAAACAGTTAAAAAAGACCTAACACGCATAACCACAACTCTAAACTAGTAATAATGTGAAATATTATGGGTGATACATATATGTTTATCAAACATTATTCAGCTTCTTCATGAAATTAAGGGAGAGTGAGAACACGGCAAATTCAAGGGGAAAACCATACTCTGCGCATGTTTCTGGATACTATGGAATGAATTTTGGCGTGACAGCAGTTACATGATTAATAACAGACATAATATAGGTTTTCCTGGCCAATTTCGCACTTTTTTCAGTCCAATTTCTAATTGCTGCATTCAATTTAGCGCAATTTAGCCTAGAAGGCAAGTTCGGTATTTCAATTTTATAATCTTTTCATTCAAATTCATTTTGGAGCATTCAAATTACCTCTAACCTCATTCGAATCAGCACTTTTTCCGTTCAAATTTGTAAGACAAGCACCTTTTCGTAAATCGTTCATTCAATTTAGCATGATATAGTCACGTGATCACGTATACGCTGCGCTCGTTCATTCGAATTCATTCTTGGGCATCCAGTTTCGCATTTACTGCAGTCAAATTAGCAGACACGTTTATGCTCTTATTCTTTCTTCTTTTTTTTTCATTTTCATTCATCATAGGTATTGTTTGCAAGAATCATAACATGTCATATTTTCGTATTCATTCTTTATTCTGATATCATCTTTGCAACAGTACTTTCAAAATATGTGTACATGTGTTTATACTGTTTGATAGCATCATTTCATTCACAGGTACATAAATCTTAAATTTGTTTTGACATTAATTGGGAGAAGGAAGTTTCAATTTACATGGTGATTATTTGTTTCATCTGCGTGTTTCATTATTTTCATTTGGTGGGTGCTATATTGCGTCAATCATCATTAGAAATAAAGTCCTTAGATCAGCTCTAGCCATCAAATTGTCAAGGTTATTACCCTCAAATGCTTCTATGATTCTTTCCCTGTCTTCTTGAGAGGTACGCCTGTATCTAACTTGTGCTGCCATGACTGGACATACAATGACATAAGAAAGTGAAGTGAATCTATGTTACTGGTGCATGTATAGTTCTGATAACATGTATGAAAGAAAAGGGGCGATACAGAACAACAAACTTGAGTATTTAGGGTCAAAGATACCTTTACTATATACTTAACAGTGTGTGGATGAAACAAAAATTCACATTTAAACACGTATAAATCACGGTTCTCATCTTTTCAAAATAGAAATAACATTACGCCAATCTGAACGAACATGTTTGGAATTTGACTGCCCATACGCGAAATTAAATGACTGAAATGCCATTTTCCGCCAGTGCTGGCGAATTTGACTGAAGAGCATGTGCCAATTTGAATGCCCGTTTTACGAATTCGAAAGGCATATGTCCGAATTTCATTGATCGAAATGCTAAATTGAACAAACAACTTGCAATTTTGAATGACAGAATGTGCAGTGACGAGGATTTTCGCTAAATTGAATGAACCTTTTATCAAATGGACTGGCAAAAGTGCGAAATTGGCCGGGAAAACCTATACATAAAAATACATAATAGAGTATCTCATTGACACACTGGCGCACACACTTTTAGAATTTTCCTTATCTGAATTTCATTTTCATAATGAAACTAGTCTGAGCAAAAATATTAAGCAGCTGTATTCTTCTCACTTGCGCCGCTTGATTACATCATTAGCAAGAAATTAAAGGTGGAAGTCAAATAAAAAGCACCGCTGAGAGAGCTCCGAATTATGTCTTTGAATCAGAAAACAAGAGAACACGCGGAAACAGGTACACTTTCTTTCGCTGATTACGCGATATACTGGCATTTCTACTTTGTAGCTCGGTGCCATGTTGTTTCAAAGGCAATATCGTTCTTCTTTCCCCTACTTTGCTTGATGGATATTAAAAAACACATGACTTTGATTTTTTTTTTTTCTAGACAAGACTATGCACAATCAGTGCGCAGTACTGAGGAGATGCTGAAATCGATATTGTTGATTTGGGAGGACTGCAATCCAGTGCATGTGAGAACCTGGTGAATGTGCAAATACGAGGAGTAAATATTTCAAGCATTGCTTTCACGTTGAACTGCAAAGGGTAGTAAGAGGTGTTACGACGTTCTAGAGAGAGACTCTTATCGGATCGCCGTATTTGAGAACCCTGAAATGAATAAATCCGCAGCGTAATGGATCTTCTTCCGGAGATAAATGTCTTATACATCACACGCACTCCCCTCCCATCTAATGCTTCCGTACTGTGTTTGCCCAAGAAATCTATAGTTAAATGTAATCGCAGGTGAATGTTATTGATTCTTTCGTTCCCACAGGCACTTGATGTGTGTGCATCCAGTCTGCCCGTTGGCAGAAAACCTGTCGTTTTCTTTGGGCTGACTGATAACGTATAGCAAGAGTCTGGGATGAAACAGTTTCCAAGCATTTGATTCTTTCCGATTGTTTCAAGTTTGTAATTCATGACATGGATATAACGACTGAATCTCCTGATATTGGTTCTCCCGGTATGCCGACCACTGAATTATTAGTGTACAATATCGCGCATGGCGTTAATGCGATTTTGACAGTCCTGCTCAACGTTCTATTACTTCGAATTCTGCAGCGTCAAAGAACAATCAGTGACGTGTCACGCCTCATCCATAGTGTCATGTCGGTGCTCGACCTCGGTATGGGGCTCTGCTGGAACACCTGGTCGATACTGTGGTACACGGTCAACGACGCCGAGAACTGCCGCTTAGCCGTCTATATTTTCCTCTTCCCACACCGCTTCCTCGCGTTGTGCATTCTGGCTACCATGTGCGTTATTAGTATCGACAAATACGTATTCATAACGCGCCCTTTACGATATCCGCTTCTCGTCACCCCGAACCGCGTCGCCGTTGTTCTTGCGGTGTTGTTTACCGCGTCGTTTCTATTGTGCATAACGCACTTACCGCTGCCGAGATGGTCTCGCGTATCAGACATAATCATCGCCAACTGCATCAACCAGTTCGGGTCCTTGTCGGAGTGGGAGAACCTCTTCAAATCGCTATTTCTCGTCGTGCCGATTTCCATCACCATTGCCGTCGCGACATTCAGCAACTTTAGACTCCTGCACGTAGCCAGGCAGCAGTCGCGGGCAATCGCGGCGCTGAAGCCCGGCGGCCTTGCACCACGGCGGTCGTCGTCCCGCGGCGTCACCACCGTGATTTTACTGACGCTGCCGTTCTACATCTGCTGGATTCCCTGGATCGTGTTCCTAACTCTCCAGGATCTCTCCGGCCAACTAGCAGCCCTCGACTTCATGGGAGCGGCCACAAGCTTGATAAGGCCCGTCATATACATGGCTACAACCAGAGAGGCAAGGGATATACTGGGAGCTCAGATACGGAAGAAGAGTGCACAACAGCACGACAGACATTGACTCAACATGACACCAAATTACGTTACATTAGAGGGGCATTCCAGACGATTTCGATTTTCATAAAATTTATTTCACATCATGTAGTGCATAAATGAACAGCTCCATGTATAGACTTATTTATTGTGGCCCTTCAGCAGAGAAAACTATAATGTGAAAATCTTAAACAAATTACACTAAACAGTGTCGATGACAAAGGAGCCTCATAATGTTGCAGAAATGCGGGAGTGTAATTCCATTACAATACTGATTCCTTAACAAGTTCACCTGTGTCGAATCTATGCATGCCTTCTACCTTTGTTTTGCTCCCTTGAGCCCCAGCTCATGCATTCTTAAGGTGAGGCTGTCATGTCATCATCCTTGTTCATTGTAATTTGTTACAAATTTTGGAGTCAAAAGGGGCCTGAGCTTTCGATCCTAGCAGAATCTTCGTCAGAGGCAAAATGACCATTTTGCCTCTGACGAAGATTCTGCTAGGATCGAAAGCAAATGACCATTTTGCCTCTGACGAAGATTCTGCTAGGATCGAAAGCTCAGGCCCCTTTTGACTCCATTTTACTCCATTGGCTCGCCCTTATTGGATAAGCAGTTTTCAGCAGCTTTTTTTGCTACATTTTGTTACAAATTTTGAAAACATTACTATTTCTCATCCCAGTCACTGTGAATCTCTGTACTCAGTATAGTAGGTAGTTGTTCAAATGTAAAAGTCTGAAAATCTTCCGGAGGTTCCCTTTAAGCCGGGATGTAACATATCGTAAAAGACCTGCACCCACATCCTCATCATTGGGCAACTTTAAATGACAGTTCGGATATCCTGTTTGTGTGAACACAGTCATGCTCGTCAGTCGAAATTTGTGAAAATTGTCTACTTTATCATAGGATTAAATGTACATGATTTGTCGTGTGGTTTTTTTTTTCAGTCTAAGGTGGTACCTACAGTTGCTTTTCTTTCCGTCAGTCAGACATGACCGCTTTGATACGACCTCATACAAGCACATGGGGGAACTTATTCAAGTACTACATCGATGTGCAATATCGTACAATCTGTGAGCAGTTCTGAGATTATGATTCATCTGCGTATTGATTATTAATAATTATTGATAACTGCGTTTTCATTATTATCTTACCTGCTATGAAGATTGATGGGAATACCATGACCTAAGTTGTCACTCAGGGATTTCAAAGAGGAAATCTCTTAACTTATTGTGCACTCTTTATGTGGTGTAAATTGTCTAATAATTCTTATAAACAATCCCATTTCTTCATTCACTCCAAGAACATCTCCTAGTCAGAGTAAGTCCGTTTTCTTTATTAAGTTAACCCACCAAGTCTAGCAAATTCAAGCTTGAGATTGATTTTTACTTGACTGTTGCATCAATTCTAACAAAGATAGAGTAAAACATCTCTTGATTTGATAGAGCCCATTGGCGTTCATATCTATTTGTCTTTTACTTTTTAGAGAATTTCAAAAGTCTTCTGATTGCTAAATTTATAATGGATTCTCAAATTGGCGATATGTTTCAGAGAATCAAAAAAAAAATCTTGTCCTTGTTTCTCTCTCAAACTGACAAAGTTAGTAAATTTCTCTCTGGTTTCATGCAGATTTGAATGACATAATCAATTTCATATTATATTCCTGGAATATCAGATGCTGTCAGAGTGAATTGCAAATATGCTAATTAAACGACAAGATTGAAATTGCTACATTTTGTCCCAAGAATTGGGTGAGGTAAGTCGCTGCAACTGATATGGGTTATCTTCCTATGAATTCAGCATATGGAGGGTAAGCACTTTGTTAACAACGGATTCACTGTGTATTAATATTGATATGGACTGAGATCCTTTTGTGAAGATTTTGTTAGATTCCGTCGCTTTCACAACTATTTTCTTATTTTGGATGAAACAGGTGGAACGCTATAAGAGTAATGGATTTGCTGATTGACAAAGGTGGTATTGCAATTCCGTTTATCATGCGCATATGCCAAAGGAAAGAAATGCTCCTAGAATCCATGAAAATGAAAAAGAAAATATAGAATGACATGAAAATGATTTCAAACTAGACAAGTGACTGTCGTCCCGTGAAATGGAGTGAAAAAAAAAATACAACACTGCGTATTTTTTAAACAATGAAACACGAAGATAGAATTCTTCATTGCTGTATATTTCAAAGCACAGCATATTGTAGAATGTTCAATGGTTCAACGTGTAAGCTATCAATGAAAACAAGGACCTTCAAAAGAACTTACTGAAAAGGCATAGACAATTTGGTTAGCATCGTCCCGCATGCACAGAAAAGTGGCGTATGACTGTTTCAAAGCGTTCCACACGGTATGTAGTGTGTTGCCTTTTGTCCCATTTGCTGTTGTCGTGGTTGTTTATTGGTTAGTTGCATTTTCCAGCAAAACAGGAAACATGAGCGAGATCAGCGCAATTAGTGATATTGTTGTGTAAAGCAACAAGCATGTGTACCACGCTGTCAGCATAATTATGGTCCAAAGCATCGGTTTCTGTTTTTGTTTTACTTCAGATTCAGTTCATCGGGCAAGAAAGTTGAAAAAAAAAGTAAATTAATGATAATAACAATATTAATAAATTAACATTCTGACAGAAGCATGTGTGTTGTTTTGTTTGTTAAACTTTGTTTGATTGTATGTGCAAAAACAATTTGTGACTGTTGTGATAACACCCTTGGGGTCCTGCGCATAATAGTTTACAAATTAAGCCCGTCGCACACTACACGACTCACGACTATACGACCTTAGGACCAGAAGACCCAGTCGTACGACCTGCCAACGCACACTATACGATCGGACCTTACGAGCAGGCTTACGACTATTCTGTCTTAGAGCGTGCGCTTGCATTTTACTTTATCTTGATTGGCTGAAAGCCCACGACCGGTCGTAGAAATTAAACATGTCAAATCTCTACGACTGGCGCTAAGACCCAGTTGTACGACTGGAAACTGGCAAGACTGTGACGTCACACTTCCAGTCTTAAAGTCGTACGACCGGCCGGATCGTATAGTGTGCTGCGGGCTTTACAGGCACGATGCGAAAGCTATTTTCCGTGTCGTGATGTATTGATTTACAAGTTATAAGCTTTTCCTCGCAGTGATATGCTGTCTCGCTCTCAATTGTGTGAAATAATACACAAACTAAAATGTTCCAATGGAAATCAATGTGAGAGTATTGAGAAGTATAATTTTTATATTTCCATGAATATAATGATGACATTTTGGTACCTAAATTGCTTGCAATGTTTCAAAAATCAGTAATACGAAAAAAAAAATGGAATGAAATAATATGAAAACGATTAGTGGTATGAGGTATAACAACGTCTCAATTCTCCTAAAAGAAAAATATATGCTATATTCATTCTAAACTACCAAGCCCAATTTCACAAAGTTATGTTAGCACAAATTCATGATTTTTATCTTTAATCTGTGAACTGAAACAAATGCAAAAAAGCTACCTTCCACATGCGCGTGTCAGTTATGACATGTTCATGATTGGATGGCCGTTGGTGTTCCGACGTGTCACGCAGTGTGTACAGTCAATAAGTTTGCATAATTGATTGATTTACATGCAAACTGCAGTACCTTCGTAAATTGGGTCCCTGAATGGACTGCACTAGCACCTTTATCATAATTTATATAATGCATACGCGCACATATGCATATTATAATCATGTATATTGTAGTCTTATTCATATGTAGTAAAAATTCAAATGCACATACTTATGTTTATGTGTATGTAACAAATGTAAATACAACTGCCATAGAATTATAAATACTGGTGAACTAGCGTACTTTTCACAAATTTTTTCAATAAGAACGCTTCATGAATCAAGTATTCAGGTATTCTTATCACCATCATGGATGTTATGTCTAATCTGAGATGAGTACCTTTAATCCCATCCCCCCCCCCCCCATCCCCACCACCACCAACAGGCAATAAGTCGCTAATGAATCATGCATTCAGAGTAATATAAAAAGTAACATTCTTGAAAAATTTGGTTTCAGTCATGAAAATCTTTCGGAACTATTGCCAGTCGAAATGATTTTGAGGAAGTTTGATTTAAAAAAAAAAAGCGATTTGGGGTTATCACTCAATCAGACTTGGGCTTAGTCGTTTTCTTCGAGCGGGAGCAGCAGCACCGACAGACTATCCATTTGAAGATGTATATCTCTAGTAATAAAATGGCTAGAAGAAAGACTAATACATCCAGAGAGTTATGTTGGATGAAGTTGAGGTCAGCTGCTCGAAGGCGGAGGTGATCCCCGCCAAACTTGAGGACGTGCTCCACCCAGAAGACCACGGCATCCCGGGGCGGAACCGGCTGGTCCTTCATGATAGCCGCCGCTCGGGCCATGTTGGTCTTGTATCTGCGAAGAACAGCAGGGATTAGAGTAGAGTAGAGATTTATTTTTCACTTTTGACCAACGCAAAAGAAAAAAAACCCCGAGAGATTATGACCGCTGATAGTCACCTATTCATTTTCCTGCCTAACGTCGTGAAACATCAGAGATAAAAGAAAAGAAACATTGTTACCATAATATCTATTATTCAGTTATGATGATCTTATGTTGAAATATGAAGAAAAAAAACTGAGAAGAGGTCAGGTCAGCTTGAATATATATCAAACATTGATTAAAAAAAACAAAAAAACTCTTCGTTCTCCAGCCATGTCTTTGTCCAAAGTTCTCACTAGAATATTGATGGGTATTCATACTTTCATTAAGATATTCCAATTCCGGCAGAGTTTAGCCCAGCTGTCGGTAACCTAAAAAGTAGTCCATGTGTCTAAGCAACTAACAATTTGTACGTGTTGTAAGGAAGGATATTATTTTGTGTGTGTGTGTGTGTGTGTGTGTGTGTGTGTGTGTATTCTTTACAGGATCTTTTTTTTCCAAAAAAACGAAGCAGTTTAAACAAGAAAGAACAATTACTAGAATCATTCAGAAAAAAAAATCGCGTAAAATTCGACATTTATGTTTAAAAAATTGAGGGAAAATCCTATGAATATGTCATCCCCTTTAATAAATCAAAGGTAATGTTTACACAGCCATCCGTCCATTGAGCAGGTAAACTTACTTCGGATTCGAGAGAATCTCGTTGACGGCTACGCGAAATTCTTCCTCCGTGATCGTGTTCTTGTCGACGGCGAACCCGAGTCCCTTGCTTTCTACCCGAGCTGCGTTCGCCATCTGATCTATGGCCAGCGGCATCAGAAGCAAAGGCACACCGTGACTCGTGGCTTCGTAGACACCCGCTGCCCCGCCATGGTAGATCAACATTCGCGTCTTCGGATGACCTGCTCATCGAGCGTGAAGAAATATCAATTTCTTATGAAAAGTGAGATTAGCATAAATAAATCGAGACACAAGATTCAAGGTTTGGCACGAATTTTGTTTCTCTTGCTGTTCGTTCAGCCAGTAAAAATCTTGTATTATGTATATTGCTGTCCCCCAACGTAAAAGAGAGATGATAAGTCATTTTGAAACTCAGTTGTCTGATTGGGCTGACAAAAGAAAACGTTTTATATATATATTTTTTTTTACCCCACATCAACTCTTAGTGGCGTCGGCTACCAGGCCACCAGTGATACCAAACCCTGTATAATAGGCACACCCGCAGACTGCCAATAGGGAAGACGTTCTATGAACGATTTGAAAAGTATTGTAATGCCAGGAATTTGGTATTTGAGATTCGATAGTGGTGGGACATTCAAGATTCTCTTTATTTGATTTTATTCCATTTGATCCTCCCTGTGTCCACGAGTCAAAGAATAATGTGCACAAATTCCAACCACATGTCCGTGTAAACACACAAGGTATGGCATGCAGAGGGTTAATAAAGTCAACACCTGCCAGAATGGTGTGGAACTGGAGATTGACTTCTGCAGACGAACAGTACGCGCGGGATGAGCTGTTCGGAAAAGACATGCCATCGTGACTTAAAATATGACTCATGTAAGGAGAAACGCGCTATAAGATCTTTGAAAAGCCAAGCTGAGAAATAAAAATAATACATGAAGATTTCTATTCCACAAATAGGGCGAGACTCTGTATCATACATTAAAACATTCACTGCCCATTCTTCACCATCATTACACAAGTTCATTACTATCATTGTAAAGTAGTTGGAGTGGTACACATACACTCTGTGATTTTCCCTTTCCCCCTACCCTTCCTTATTCCTCTCCCTCTATCCCTTATTCTATCCAGAGTACACGTAGCTAAGCATAGAGTCTCCACACCGTCAAGCCTCGGCTTACTTTGGAGACCCTTCTGTTTAAGTTCCCTAAGCTGTTTGTATTTGTCTTGTTTTGTGCTAAAAACTATGTGTCGATATCAGTGGCGTATCTAGGGAAAACGGCGCCCGGGGCAAGCGGGAAAATTGCGCCCCTAATTTCTAAAAAATTGTTCAACCCCAACCCCATCCAGGTCCACATGATATGCTTTTTCAAGCACCTACGAGGGGTCTTTTGAGGTGATTTAAATGAAATAAATTTTGATAAATTTTGGCGAGCGAGCGTAGCGAGCGAGCCGAAAATTTTTGTATTTCAGCTTACAAAACATGGAATTCATGTCATTTTTTTCTTATTAAATCTTAAAATTCTAATCTAGATATAGTGATGGCCTTATAGATAACGATTTATACCAGCAAACTAAGGACTTGAAAAAATACTCTAAATTAGTATAATCACATGCGCGAGTGAGCCGAAATTTGTATATTTCTGCGTCATCATCACGTTTTGTTCTTATCTTTCTTTCTTTTTTTGATAAATTTTGGCGAGCGAGCGCAGCGAGCGAGCCGAAAACTTGTATTTCAGCTTACAAAACATGGAATTCTTGTCGTTTTTGCTTATTAAATCTTACAATTCTAATCAAGATAATAGTGACGGCTTTAGAGATAACGATTTATACCAACAAACTAAGGACTTGAAAAAATACTCTATATGCGCGAGTGAGCCGAAATTTGTATACGATGTATTTCTGCGTCATCATCACGTTTCGTTCTTATCTTTTTTTTTGATAAATTTTTGGCGAGCGGGCCGAAAATTTTTGTATTTCAGCTTACAAAACATGAAATTCTTGTCTTTTTTTGGCTTATTAAATCTTACAGTTCTAATCAAGATATAGTGACGGCATTATAGATAGCGATTCATACCAACAAACTGAGGACTTGAAAAATACTCTAAATGAGTATGCGCGAGTGATGAGCCGAAATTTGTATATTTCTGTGTCATCATCACGTTTCGTTCTTATCTTCTTTTTTTTTTTTTTTTTTGGTTAATTTTTGGCGAGCGAGGGCAGCGAGCGAGCCGAAAATTTTTGCATTTTAGCTTACAAAACATGGAATTCTTGTCTTTTTTGCTTATGAAATCTTACAATTCTAATCAAGATATAGTGGCGGCCTTATAGATAACGATTCATACCAACAAACTGAAGACTTGAAAAATATATACTCTAAATTAGTATGCGCGAGTGATGAGCCGAAATTTGTATATTTCTGCGTCATCATCACGTTTTGTTCTCATCTTTCTTTTTTGTTAATTCTTGTGTGAACACAATAAACATTGTTATTTGTCCGCGTCATCATCATGTTTTGTTTTTATCTTGTTTGATTTGGTTTTCTGCGCCCCCCCCCCCCCCCCCCGGGTCCGGGCGAGTTTTGTTTTTGTTTTTGTTTTTTCCTTCTCCTTCTTCTTCTTCTTTTTCTTTCTTTTTTTTTTCTTTTTTTTCTTCGTTTTTTCGTTTTTTTGCGCCCCCAAGGAGTGGCGCCCGGGGCACGTGCCCCCCTTGCCCCCCCCCCCCCTAGATACGCCACTGGTCGATATACTGTTTGTCATAAATGACTTGTACATAATCATATCTGATGTAACGCTAGCGCTTAGAGACATAATAACGCGCTATAGAAATGTTGTGAATTATCATTAACGGAATTAAGCAGAAATAAATCAAATCATATTGTAACACATGTCGCGTTGCCACTATACAGAAGGAGAAATTAGATCGGTGAGATATTAAAGGTCTTGTTTACCTTTGAGAGCAGTGGTTTTAAAAATGTTCAAAATATCATCTTTGATGCATATATGTGTAGGTCAGTGGTATCACAAAACATCCTACCATATCCAATTTTTGCAATAAAGCCTAAAATATAAGGAGATATCAGTATTTTTTCTCATTAAACCATAATTACTGTAGACGGTTTAGTCCGGAAACACTTTTATTATAACTATTGTTCACATTTTGTATATAGAACAATACTTTACATTTATTATACTGGCTCAAATTTTTACATTGGCTGTTTCTATCCCTAAATCACATCTTAGGACTATTTGGAAGCACTAATGCTGGGTTTTGTTTCATCTGCAAAAGGTAAATTATGCCTTTAATCTTTGACGTTATAACAATCTGTGATTATTCCGTGGAGGCGAACGGATGATTGAGAATTTGGTTATGAGTGTACGAAACACATTTCAAGCAAAGTAATGCAGTATTGTCATTTGAAAGGCTTATTGACACATTATTAGAAATCATTCAGGATACTAGTACTTAACGGTCCTAGATTTCCAAAGTGCTTACACACACTTCATGCAATTTAAAGGTGTAGTGCAAATTAGATACGTGAATAATGTAGGGACCCATAACGAGAACAAGAGATTCCATACCAAGCAGGTCATTTTGTGGCAGCCAGTCAGAGATGAGCGTGTTGTTGCCAAGGTTACGAGGTTTGGCTCCCTTGTACCGCCACAGCACCCTCTGCGGCAGCTCGCTGAAGACTTTGGCGATGCTGTCGGCAAGTTTCTCATTCTGAAGTGACGTCACAGCCGAGCCCTGCGTGAAAGTGTAATAGTATCGATGACATGAACACTAAAGTTCTATGAAAATACAGTATATTAGGAGGTCGTGTAAGAGTTTGACATTACATGCAGTACTGTGAAGCACATATCCCTTTAATTAAATCCTTTCTTATAGGAAAAAACAAACAAACAAACAAAGCTCTGAAAAAACGGAACGTGAAAAGATCGAGGGGAAGACTACGGGGGCTTTGTGAGGCCTTGATGAATAATGAGAGGTATTCATATGAAAGAATGTATATTGCTTATGCCCATAAGTTCTTCTCATCTATACTGCGGGTATATGACCGTGTGATAATACAAAGAAATATCGAATAAGTATATATCCACATGCTTGTTTGCCAACGGAACACGCTTGTAGGAAATAGAGACACTTGAACCTTCTCCAACGGAAGTTGCTGTAGCTTGTGTTATTAAGACACCCAGTAACGTGCTGACACCCAGAAGTGGGAAGGCTGGCCCCGGTTCGGATGTATTCGAGAATCACATCGCGAACCGTGTACAGCTTTATCACTGATTTCTACGTTTATGTGTACATACAGCCATATCTTGTACGGAGTCAACAGTAACCTATGAGCCTATACACTCTGTATTCATTTCGCTGACGGCTGCTATTCGTTGCTTTCGGATGTACCCCGTGGGCAGCGAATAGAGATCAAATCGATTTAATCGGACCACTTATGAATCCCAACGCTATAACTAGATGTCCAATGTTAGCCAATACTAAGAGTAAGAATAAAGGACAATATCATAAGATTATCAATAATGAGTTTCTGAATAGTGTTGGATTTCCCGCGTTTTAACATGGTTTTAAGTTCAACTCGAGTAGATAAAAGTGAAACTTCTCTATACGAACCTCTTCAGTGGCATGTTTAGTGAAATTAATAAATTGTCTTTGTGATGAAGTTAAAAGAATTACTATAAAATGTGAAGATGATATATAAACAATCTGCTCTATATGTTTCTCAATATAGGTTCTGCAATAAGGTGTGATATATCATTTTACCTTGTACCGGCATTAATGTCATCAAATATTCCGTAATAAGAAGGTCTGATTAATTATGTTTAAAATGACATCTCACTTGGATGGTTGGTGTTCTTGGAATATGCGGAACAGTCGAATATGGAGACAAATCAAAACTGAAAAGTCGCTATCGATAATGAACTGTTTTGAAGGAAAAAGATCACTGGAATAACCAAAGCTTGAACGTGAGCACTTTCAAAAAAATTCCGATTTCCTAAAACATTATGTGATTTTTGGTCAACCTATACATTGTTTAATTCTAATCTGCTGATACTATACGATGTACTTCAATTTTTGAATTCATATGGATGAAGCCAGGAATGCGTTCACGCACATGCCTCCCCTTAAAAGAAAAACAAACAAACAAACAAAACAAATGGGGATTTCACTGTATGACCTAAAACACGTTTGCTCCATTTTGCAGCATTACACATTTGACCTTTCCTCATACTCAGCCGTACTGTGCATTACAGAAATGCATCATAAAAACAAGGGAACTGTCATTGTAAAGAGAACTAATCAGACTTTCATATGATGTCACACTCAGGTGAAATGATACAGATTTAAGAGAAGTACGATGCATCGAACTGAAATTGCAGAACTTTTTAAAGGGGTTTATGTCGATAGAGACTTACCAACGTGAAAATAATGATACCATGGTCTCCAGAACCTTCCACAAAGTCATTCAATTCCTGCAAAAAAATAAACAACATAAACACCAAACGTTCACAGTAACCTGCTATGAAAGATTCTATTGAAGATTTCGACCTTCCTCGTATCTGGGTTACATTGACAGGTTTAACTAGATGTACTTTTTTAATTTTTTCACAAGGACAACCTAAGATTAATGTTAAGGGCAAGAAATTACAGACACTGGATGTTTACAGGTTCGATCAGCTGCTATAGCATGCTAGCATTTACATCAAGAGGAGAACCGTTCTTGTTGTTGATGAATATATGGTGTGCAACTGATATCTCCATATAGAAAGCAGCAGAAAAGTTGTCGGGCAAAGTCATTGTATTCAAAACGAATTTGATGAAAAGTGATTATGACTACTGTTTCCTAAGTCCTGTCGAAAACAATGCACATTGCTTTATGATGATATGGCCCATTTTCATGCAACTTCTATTTTCTTTTTCATTTGTTCAGTTTTTGTCTGTAAGTTTGTTTGCTAAAGTCTTCGTAAACGAGGGGTGCGGTTGGACTTATTAGTGTACCTTTGGTAGAGGCTTAGCAGGCTTTGCAGTGATGCCTCCGATAGGGATCCAGTTTGGAGCCGTCGGCTGAGCAAACTCGAAGGCGAAGTTGGAGTAAACCAGCCATAGCTTGGATTCAGCCGTAAGCTGCCTGAGACTGAGGTCAGGACGGATGTTAAACTCTCTCTTTATTCTTTGCACCGGGTATGTCACGATATACTCCATCGTTGGCATGACAACGTAGCGGAAGAAGATGTTCATGAGGCGCTCTTTGAACGACATCCGATCCGTGTATCCCACAAAAAGACTGAAAGGGACATAGGAGGATGGAATGGGAATCCCGAAATGATCCTCTGTTACAACAATAGACCGTCGGACTGGTGAAATAACCACGTAGGGAACCTCAAGGTACTGCCCTAGGAGAAAATCACATCCACCGATAGGCATTGTAATGATGAGGTCGTAATTCTCCCTCTTCAGTTTATCAAGAGTGTCTGTATCATTGAACAAGGTCACACATCCTTCGGTAACCAAGGAGACCTTATCCCTGAATGTCTGTAAGACTCCCAGGGGCCCAACTTTACTCAGGTGATTCTGCAAGGAAGACAGATTGTCAACAATCTCCTCCAGTTCTTCCCTGGACCGGGGGCCGGCAAAGAACTTCTTGTCGGTGACCGCTGTGTCTGTGAGACCTTTGGTGATCTTATTCATCGGAGCGAGGAGGGTGACGCTATGTCCCCTTTCAACCAGAGGTTCTGTTATGGCCGAAATTACAATGTGCTGACTGCGGGTGTGGATAATGGATGTCATTGACAACAAGATCTTCGCCCCTTCGGTTGGCAGCGGACTGGCTCCGAAACCCACAAAGCCAAAGATGATACATATCCATATCGTCTTGAAGTATGAGTTCCCTAGCGTTGATCCAGCCATCATACAGGTATACTGTCCTATGACAAAAAAGTGAGTGGCTCTCTATAGGTTTCCGTAAAGCTGCTTTGTCTGAGAGTGATATGACAGGAACATTTAATGTCCAAACTCTCCGATGGAGCTCGTCAAACCTGGCTTGATTCGAGACTCCTACTCATGTCCATGTTTTACACCACTACAGTGTTCATCGACCAACAACCTACGGCTCAAATAGAAAAGACTTCGTTATCCAAACAGTGCATTAGTCATTGCAAAATATTATAAGACACGTTTACACAATAACTATCATACTTATGATTACAAAGCTTTTCTTGAAGTGATGTCAGGTCAAGAGGTTCTGCAAAACTGACTTTGCCCTTTTTAGTACGTGTAGTATGCAAAAGCTTCTACGAAGGAAACTGCTATGACTGCAAGGTTGATATAGTCTTCCCCAAAGGCGGTCTTTGCTAATTTACACAGCGTTTATAAACTCGATATACACAGACTTTATTCAGTATCAGCTCTTCGGAGACAGATGGTATTGTAAGAGGTGTAACATCATGTGAGACAAAGAACATCAAAATTGGAAAAGATTAGCAATGCTAAGCATTTTCATCCCCGACGAAAGGGGAGGCCCCCGAAAATTTGGATTTTGATAAATACCAATTGGTGTTATGTATGTATGTATATATATATATAATATATATATATATATATATATATATATATATATATATGTATCAACACTTGAGAAAGAGCGAGTAGCTCGAAAATTTGTGTACAGAAATAAACCGTTGGTGAATACAGCATGAACTTTTTTCCACTTTTGTTTTTTATCTTTTTATCTTGCCAACACGTGGACAACCTACTCAATATGTATATATATATATATATATATATATATATATATATATATACATATATACATTTATATATATGCAGTATAATGATAAGTAGGAAGGAGCGGTATATATGGTATATGTCCTTCATTTTAATGTATGTATACGTATATGACGGTTATCATATTCCTGCCATTATACAGTTTTCATGATGACGTATCACATAATATATCTGCTGTTTGTTTGAGTGTTTAAGATCCCTTACAGGAGATTTGAAAGTATAAATGTATTGCAGTAATGTAGTAATGCAACGTAAGTGAGGGGACTGCACTATACAAGTTCGCTTTTTAGCAGCCTCTCAATTTTCATTCCCATCAAGTCCTTAAGAAACAAGATGTATTTCTACTGATCATGTGACATTGTATATTACAAGAATACACCATCATTTTTACGTTTGTATTATTACCAATGTATATTGTTTGGAGATTAAAATAAAACATGAATGAATGAATGAATGAATGAATGAATGAATTAATTAATTAATTAATATATGAATGAATGAATGAATTAATTAATAAATGAATGAATGAATGAATGAATGAATGCACATAGTTATCATACAGTAGATCGCTCCTTTAAGGATGTACTGCATGGACATAAAGGTCACGTGTGTGTCATATGATGGTTAAGTGATTTTCAGCGGAAAGAAGGATCAGGTGACTTATTCTTGACTTGGCTTTGACCTTTGAAATCGCAAAACATGCATCGTGACGCTGAAAGGTATACACTGTTAAAGGGATGATGTAGTATTGGTTGAGGTGATTATTCAGCTTTTATTTTATTTTTTTGCGAGATACCAAGAAACCACTTTATGAAATGCTAAAGAGCATTCAATTTTAAACAGAATTCAAAACTAGTCTTCTTTGACGAAAATCGGTTTTGAAATGGCAGTGATATATCAAAAATGGGATAAAACAAAGCTGTCCTAATGAAAGGTGGGTCCTACCTTTTATTAGGATCGCTTTGTTTTGGATATCTTAGCTCTTTCAATAAAAAAGTAATAAATCATAAAAAAAAATAAATTTTGAATTCCTCTTAAAATCACATATTCTTCATATTTCATGAGAAGTTTCTCATTATCTCAATAGACATCATGGGAAAAAAAAATCGGTTTAAACCCGAAGCCCAATCTCAAGCAAAACTGCACTATCCCTTTCACACTACGTGGGTTGTGTTCTCACTGTTATAATACTTCGGAATGTGACATGCTGTTATACGGACCTCTGACTAAGATAGCGTAATCTAGGTGCGGAAGAACATGAGAATGTAAGTAATCCTCGATGCTAGGGGTTAGGAGCACCTATATATGAATGATGTGCACACGAAATGGGACGGAAGCTAGAGTATCGTGGCTCTTTTCAGGATAGTGCATCTTATTCAACATGTTTCAATTTGTTCTTTCACAAAGGGGCGTATAACACTACGTTATTTCATAAAAAATATGTGGCTTTCTCGAAATTCGAAGAAGGAATTAATGGTGAAGGTTCATTTCATTTAATTTTTAGGGACAAATTTTCCAGTTTTACTCAATTCAGCCGAAAGAGGAAACAGTGAACTCAGTGACTGAGAATTGGAGCCATGATGCAAATAATCATTAGTTCAAATTGTAAGGATAGTAAATGTTTATAATGCCACGCCATCGCTAGCCTGAGGAATTAATTCATCTATGTTGATGAATCATAGATGATACCAATGTGTTTTGACTGTGTCCACATAAAAAATGCCCTATGAATTTTAGACAACGAAAGAAAAGCGGCTTTGCATTTTTTTTTTCTTCGTGTACCAACTCGGAACAAACTCGGAGAGAATTTAAACTAGAATTTGCAGCCATCTCACTAATTCTCCTCTACAAATTTAATCCTCAGCTAATCTTTAATGCGAAATCGGTCACCAACGTTTACAAAATAAATGTCGTTATATCATAATAGGGCCTACCCTGACTAGATTTATATGTTGTGCCCAAATACGTTTAACCCTTTCGATAACAACTGTCGATTGCCCTGCTTCATAGAAAGTTCGATCGGAAATATTTCTTAGTTTTTGGAAGAACAGCTGAAGGGGTTACCTTGATCAACAAGGCGCGTCAGTTAAACTCCATTTTGAAAGTACTTAATAATTAATGTGCGCTGTTAAAGCTATCTAATGACAGCTGGTTGACTTTATAAACAAGGTCTTAACATATATGCCTATAAGTCCAAACAATGTTATTATACGCCTGCAAGGGCCCGAAGGACATAATAGTTCCCGAGAAACCACTTTTTGATCGCATTGCCGAGCGAGCTGCGAGTCTCCTCTGTCAATCTTATACGTTCATACTGAGCACAAAACAAATACAAGAATGATTTTAAGCGGTTGAAGATAACGAATTTCTGTCGCACAGCCTCGATGGTTTTTAAGTGCGAAACTTTATGGTTATTCACCATGAAATAGTCTGCGACTATCAGGATTGTGCACACACGCACACTCAATCTGTGTTCTAAAGTTCACGTCTCAAAATGCAATTATATTTATGACAAATAAAAGACAGTTGGTGACGCACACTGAGCGATGAAAGGCAGCATTATCACCTCCAAGTTGATATAATGTATTGACACTTTGTATTACTCGCTGTTAAAACGATTCCTTTTATGACTAGATAAACAAATTATACTCCTCAAACAAGTCTGAATTATGTACAAGTATATACCGAAGTACTTACTCGTGTCCTACCGGAGTCATGCCTTCCTCCCACCATCACAGAAGCAAATACCTGCACTCATTTTCATGCTTTTAGCGTTCGCGCGTTCATGCCTGCACCTCAACACGATTGATTTGAACGTTTTACTACAAGAGCGTTACGTGCATCCAGAGAATATCCCCGTATGTTGTGCTCAGCTGCATTACAATGCACACTGCGTGTACACATTCTCTGAAACCCGGCGAAAGTGTACCTTGACCGTAGGTACATATGACCTTTGCCCTTTGAGCTTGACCTTACTCTTGTACGTCTCTCTCCTGGTATTCTACCCCATCAAGACTTGAGATAAAATGGAAAAACATGAAGACAAAATATACCTCCCCCCCCCCCCCCCAAGAAAGAAAGATTCCGATTATCAATAAAGTGAACAGTTTTGTTTCATCTTAGCTCCAGAGGGTATAAAGTACGCTACGATTTCACCAATCTGAACTTACACGTGTTTTGTTCATCTGCATTAAAAAAAAAAAAAAAATCAATATTATAAAGGCAAACGAGAAACATATTCTGCATAACACGGAGTAGATTTTCTTATATAGGGGGTTCATCTTCATCTGGGAAAGCTTCTTAGTACAAGTTTTATTGCAGTCTGGGATGCATTCCTTATTCTACACTTTAAGAATGCTTTCTAGAGCGAATAATGTATGCCATTCCCAGTATACGTCGTAGTGATTTTGATAGGAACCGTTTATTTTATTTCGTCAAATTCATGAATTTCTTCCATCGAGCTGTTTGTATAGCAACTCATTGACAAATTGACAACCGTCCATTTTAGTTATTACTGGAATGTAAGACCGTCTGCAGGACTTCAAGGCCTGAGAAGAAAGCTCGGTGGAAGGAGGGAGGAGGGTCGTAATAGCTTTACCCCTTGAGACTCCACATCAGTACCCCGGGGGCCTTTTTCAAAAAGATTGATCGTAAGATTGATCTTACGATTGGATGCAATTAAAGAAAGTTACGGTAGATCTGCTATTGAATGTGTGTTTTTAAATCAACCGTAAGTATCTGTATGAAACAGACTTACGATCGGACTTGTGGAAGAACAGCCTGTCCGTGACTGAAACATCTGCCCGTGTGGAAATAGAATAATTGAATGAATGAATGAATGAATCGGTAGTGACCTCACACTCGATTCGCTAAATTACGCTTAATAAATCGAACGCATCTCTTTATAAAACAGGCCCCTGATAATCATGAGATTTTCTCACATGAGATGAATGATTTCTACGCAAGGGCAGGAATAAAGTCCATTGATCACATTTTCCTGGGAGGCAACAGCTAGAGGGAAGGTGTGCAGATTGTATGTGACAAAATAAAAGATTAAGATAGGTGAAAAATCCTTGACCGATTAGAAATTAAGAGAAACATAGAAATTAGCTCCTGCTATTTGATAGTTGAAAGGGGAAATGGTGGGTATTAATGTTAAGGTGTATAGTTCATTAGAACTAAGAGTACAGAAAACGCGATTAGTTAGAACTTAAACCATCTACTACGTAACCGTATCGTTAATCTTATGTTTGTTTGATATGTTTGATTGGTGGTATTGTTATTAATATGTCGGTGAAGAAATGCAGAAGTCCCCTTTAAGTAACCGTCAGACGTTCAGATAACTGTTAGTAGCCTCTATACTGATCATATCTGGCGCCATATTTCACAGAACTGCTGTTTGTTAGTTTTTTTTTTCCTTTTCTATTGTACTAAATTCACGAAAATATGCGCATTGTTGTTGTTGTGTTTTTTGTTTTGTTTTTTTGTTTTTTTGTTTTTTGGTGTATCTCAACCATTGTGAAATCAAGAGAAACACTAGGTCTACACTAAAGCTAATCGTAATGTTAGGGCTTTACTTTTTTTTTCTATTCCATCAGTTTCGGTTATTGTAAAACTGAGCTGTCATGCAGACAGCATTTTGTTGTTACCTTGATTGCACATTATCCTCAACAGTAAAGTCATAGCGCCCTCAACGAGGACTCACTGCAGGCTTTGGTTGTGATTTCACGAATGTTCCATTGCGTAGAAAATCGCCTATAGCTGCCGCGCTCTAGAAGCAAAAGATAGAAGATAGGAAAGAACGCAGGTAAAAAGAAGAATATGAGAAGAAGACCAAAAAGCTGAACGAAAAGGAAGATGAAATTTAAAAACGGATACCTCGTTGGTTTCCAAGTTAAGTCTATTGTGATATGATACTGGCTGTCCGTCTGTTCAAGCATGGCTGTCCGTCTGTTCAAGCACGGCTTATAACGGCGGCCCTCTGCATCATATGTATATATTATATATTGTACTGTGAATTAAGTCATTATTGGCCATATAAACATTTTGTATGTTATTTAACGTTTCATTTGTCTTTACATACAAAATATGACTTACTATGTAATATGTCAATAATTTTCAGAATTGTATTTGTGTAATTGAACCTGCCTTTGTTATTTTTGTTATTCTGAAAGAAAATATGAAATGCAAAAAATAAAATCTTTTCAAACAAAAAAAAAATATTTCAAAATAAATTTCAAAAGCCGTTACTTCCCCCCCCCCCTTTTATGGAGGTTATATATAGGATATCTTTGATCCATGTGTTCGTTGTGAGACTAATATTATAATATTATGTGTTAGTTTCAAATTAACCTTGATATCGAGATCTTGATCAGAATGAAAGTTAAGATGTAACTTATTTTCTTCGATCACTATCCTAAAATATCTACCGAAAGTAAGGTGAAAGCTTGAAACTCTGATCCGTCATAATCTTTTGAGAAGGAAGAACAGGGCCTAAGAAAAATACTGAAATAAATCATTGGGACAGTTTTAGTATGACTTTTTGTGCTACTAACAAGTTTTATTTTTTTTTTTTTTTGGAGGCATATACGTTTGCATAGTGTTTGTATCTTTTGTACCTCTTGACATATTCTGTAAAAGAGTAAAAAATGCGATCTTTACATCTTCCAAGTCAACAACACAATGTTTAAGCTATAAAATACACACCTACGAAACACAAGTAAAAGGCCACAGGAGTTTATATAAGTTATTTTAGAATACAATAATGACGCAATTGATATGGTCAATATATATCGTCCCAGTAATCCTCATGAATTACTTATGTTTTAACAATTTGTTATCTTTTTATGTTTGGAGTCCATATTGGATTTAGTCTCTACCTCGAGTTTTGGGGACTTTTTAACCCTTTGTGCGCTTTGAGTGCGATTGGCATAGAAATTTCCATAGCGTTGTACACACTACCCAAAGTCCTTGCACAGAAAGGGTTAATGGCTTGCCTGCATGGTAGCTCTAGGATATTGACTAGGGTTTCTTTAATAGATTAATCGACTTTGTGCCCAAGAAATTAAAGTGAGTTTTATCTCATTTAGAACCTTTAAATTACGCAAAGGCCGGAAGAGTGGATCAAAGGATTTTTAGGCTTGCAAAGAATTGAACAAATTTGTTGAAGGCATGTTTTATTCAACACCATTAAGAGTATCTCAGATCGCTTTCGGTGTCACGACTATAGAGCGCAAGAAGCTGCAAATTTAAAGTGACAAAATGAGTGGGAAGTGTGCGTCAGGAATTTAGTAAACGTTTTTGACTGGAGCGATAAAACTGAGGATCAGTTAATTTTTTTGCCTACTTTTATTCATATAAATTCATAAGTAAGCAAAACAGAATTGAAATTAGAAAAGAATAGTACGCTGATACACTCCATGGTGGTCTGTATTCCTCCGAAAGATGAATTAAGAAACAAAATAGATGAGAAGAAACATTTCCTTGGTGGACTTTATCTTTTTTAATGATAATATTATATTTATAATGTTTCTTCTATCCGAGCCAGTTACTCCCGGTCAAGAAAAGGGGAAACAAAAAGTTGAGTATGACAGGCCTGAAATGATTGCTTTAACCTGTTATTGAATTTTGTTAGTTCAAAAAAATGTCCCACTTTGGTGTGACAGCAACACGTGGGCAGCTTATACAGTAAATTCCCGTTATAACGAAGTCCTCGGAACCGATGCGCCGGTTTTCTTTCGTGTTATAATATATATATATATATATATATATATATATATATATATATATATATATATATATATATATATATATGTATATATATAATAGTCGAACAGTAAAGTATGTGAAGATACAAAAATGATGATTAATTTAGGGTCCTGGATGTTTACTTCGTTGTAACGAGAGTGCACTGTACAGCCTTGAGTCGAATTAATTCAACTCACGCGTGGTTGTGGGGCGGTTCATGATTCAAGTGTTTCACGGTAGTAAATCGAGTGAGATAATGATTAAAATGTATTCACATCAAGAAGGCTGTACATCGCACTCTCGTTACACCGAACACGGTTATGACGAAATTCTCGTTACAACGAAGTAAAGATCCATGACTTCCATGAACTGTCGAAAAGACGATGCATTTTTTCATGTAAGTATAAGACTCAAATGCACTATTTTGTTTCTGCTCATAATAAATATTATTATTATGTATATACAAATATAATAATATGGAGAGAGAAAAATAGAAAGTAATATGACAGCTTGTCTTGTAGCTTTATTCAAAATGAGGGGGACGCTTTTTGATGTTCATCAGTCGGGCTTTTGTGCTTTGGATGAGCTATAATGACTGATATCCTTCAAACATTTATAGTAAACTTCGATTTGTGAGACTGTCTTTTTGATTGAAGATACGTGAAATCTTATTTCTATTTATTGAGTAAAAGTCATGTGCTCGTAATTATCAGTGCTGCACATTAGAGGGGATGGCTAGTAACTGATCAGTGGGAATCAGTGGGAATGCTGGGGGATGATTGTTCCAATTTTTGTGGGATTCATTCAAGAGTACATTATATATCTATTGCTGTGTGAAAATTATTTGAAGGGTTTGTTTGCAAAAACCGATAAGTCCATTTTTGAAGATTTTGAAGTACGATCTCTGTCATAAAGTACAAAATAATACCTTTTAAATGATATATTGGCCACTACATACAGTCAGGACCACTTGTCGATAACGGCAAGGTGCATATTTTGCCAGAAGTGGCAAGAATTTCGCACTGCTGCCCGTTAACGATACTACCGACGATACCGCTGTCTCGAACGTGCGTGCTTTGTCTATGGAAAAATATTCTCCGGGAGGAGTCATTGTAAATCGCTGAACAATGTGCGCAAAGTAATGGACAGTGCATTTCAAAATTCTCAATACAGTATGCTACATAAATAAACTCCTTTCTCAATCATTTAGGGAAAAATTACCGCTGAACCTTCGGCGAAATCGTTTAAAAAGCATGGCGATGTTGAGAAAAATTTTTCGAAAACGAAACGGTCGTTTTCCGAATAGTCTCATTTGCCAGTCGTCTATTGAAAATATGCGTGCGTCACTTCTTATCGTATGTGTGGTACTGGTGGGTGTTGTGTGTGTGTGTGTACCACCGACCACTAACAGACGTACAATCATGAAAGAAACAGTTGTTGTGCACTGGGTTCGCACCGAACGCTCGTGTAGACACGTGTGTGATGCTCGGCTAGTCGACAAGTTACAATGGGGGTGGTGCCTTGCCCAGCGCGGTGCGGTACTTGGAGGGACAATTTTGTTTACCTTGTTTCCCACGACTGCACGTACGTAGTATGTTGTTTGTGTATGCGACAGAAATCTGGTCAAATTTGCAGTTTAGATGTAGTTTAAGACCTCATGATAACTTTACAACTTTACGTCATCACTATCAAGCAGTGACTGCACATAGCATGATGGTGGCAAGCGACCATTGCACTCATTTACTAAATATAGTCCATTATTCACCTATGAAGGAAATGCACCAGTCCGGCTGTAAGAAGAGACGGAAAGTGGAATTTCTGTGGTTGTTTCTGCTCCGATATATAACCAGTTATTTTGGTCATCGATGCTAACCAAAGCAATGTCTCACATACATAAGTAGGTCCCTATCTGGATGGACATTAATGAATGTATATTGCTAAGAAATAAAAGATTGACAAGAAATTCGCACTGTAGACAGCGGCAAACCTATTGTCAACGACTCAAATTTTTTTTGATGGGCAGTCCCGTCATGAGATAGTTCCCTAGGCCCTCTCCTCTGGTTGTACACATTTCATATGCCAGCAATCGTCACTGTCAAGTGCGTCGGACTGCTCGACACATGAAATAAGATTTATCGGCCTGTCACAAAAAAAAAGAAGAAGTAGATCGAATCTCTGCTTTCAGAAACTGGATACCCCAAGTTCGTGCGACCTTATGTTTCCGAAATATGCCATGCAGAAGAATTGGGCATGTTGGGAGTCAGTAAAATGTGCTCAAATTTGGACTGCTTGAGACAAATCATATCATATAGGTACCTTTCTGATCAAAAAGTGCGTCACCGCTATATCTTACAATGATTACATGTACATTTAGATAAGGCCTGCAGTGTACACTTTTATAATCTGCATGGCCATCACAATTAATTGTGCCACTTGAATGGTATAAAAGTTATGGCAGACTTTGAGGAGAGATGCATTGATTATTCCTCCATTTTATGTGTTCAACTATATTTCGCTTATGGAACTTATAACGTGGCAATTATAATGGGCATGATGCTGATGCAACTAAAGAAGGCATTGCCACATTATGACATAATACATTATTGGATCATGGGAGCAAGTTGAATCGAACTACCCTAGTCCCCATCAAACCCCCTCCCCCCTCCCCCGTTCCGCGGCCACTGAGTAGCTTGCATGCAGTCTGCCATGCCTGGCGATGATGATCATCGCACCCTCGGCAGCAGTTAAAGGTTGTAATCACTCAAAATCACTTCTGTTGTTCTGAAAAGCAGGGCAACCTAAGCTGCAAATCCCCGATTTAATCAATAACTCGTGGTACAGTATTTAACTCTTTAACTCTTTAATTTTCTTGATAGTACAAGTGATAAATGAAAACGCTCATTGAGTAGCAAGAATTGTTCAGGAATGTTTCGATTTGCATCCCGAGTTTTGATTTTGTAGGATCAGCTATTCGGTTTGGAATTTCACGTCATGGTTCAACATCATACTTTTCATTTGTAAATGAATAAACAATTATGTATGATTAGCCCACCCTAATAGAACAAAAGTTGGCTTCTACTAGTATGTCAATCATCTGCAGCTCCAAATCCATGTGATCAAAGCTACTGTGTATCTATGAGATTTGATACGGCCTGCTCATTTGCTGTAAACAAACAAAAAAAAAGTAATTGGGGGAGCTGCCTTCACAGCCGACTTGCATGGTCAGCATCAGTGGTCAAGAGCTGTTTGGTGGTGGGGTCGTGACCCAAGTCGCTCTTCCCGCCCGCGCCCTTTTGGAGTTTAACCTTCAAGCCTACCACCGTGACCACGATGACTGAAGTGAAACGCTTAGTATACGTTCAGGCACATTTACTATCAAGACATTATAGTTCATCGCATGGAAGTGTCGCTGGATATGCTGACAATTAATCACTGATTCGATGCCTTCGTGCAGGATGCAGAGATGATAGTTTTGTTTTCATTTGTTCGTTTGTTTTTTTGTCCGTGGATTGATGTTGTCAGGGCTCCATCGGCATGATCCTTGGGAAAGTAGGAAGCAAACTTGGGATACATGTGTCAGACTGACTGGACTTCCTTTGTTCTACACCGAATGTTATATAATAAGCCCCACTCTACACTCCCTCCCTCCTAGCGTTAGATCGATCCTCTCGTATGCATTCTCACTCTCTTGGAAGATTATGCGCGGGATGTTTACATGTGGAGGACTGACTGGAGCATCTTTGTTTTACATCTAGTTAAAATAGGAAGGGGTACCTCATCCTCCTCTCCCATTCGCGGAGGATACATAATAGTAGTGTGATGTATATAACCTCCACATGCAGCTGACATGGATTATAAAAGCTGCATAAACAAGCTCGGATCACGGATCACATGCATATCACTGTCAATGATGGGAGAACACGCACGTACATCACTTCGATTTGCTTTTATTTTTCGCCATCTACTTTTGTAATTGCACTATTTTCTGTCATTAGTTTCGTTGCCTTCCACGAAGAAGCCGCGCCCTTTGTCGAACCACGTTATGAACGAACATTTTTTTTTTTTCGAGGTTCAATGTCACAAGTACTTTATGAAGGGAAAATGTGCCGTGATTCTATTACCCAACGTCTAACGGGTGGTTGTTCCACTGACCTGTTGATCATTATCATGTGGTGTTCACACACGAAGGAATCGTCCAATCATCATCGATCCCTGATATGTTATGGAGTGTTTTGAGATCATGGATGCTCTAAATCAAGGTAATGAAGTCATTTATACAAAGTTCTTCGACTAATCCTCTTCTAATCTCATGCTAGTAACTGCAGACTAATCCTACCCGATACGATGACACTCGCTGGTGTAACGCAGCGAACAACGAACGGCTCGCACTGCGAAAAACAAAGCAGTGTGAAATCCCGTCGTACGTTGTTTTAATGAAACGACTGGACTTTTGTTTCTGCTACGCAGCGATCGTCGATAGCTAAGCGATAGTTTTGCGTCAATCGTCGCATGATCGCACAGTGCCGCCAGCGGTAGAGTGCATTTACTTGCCGATAATAGCAAGATTTTCTCTTGCCGAAAACGACAAGTGGTCCTGACTGACATATAAAGGTATATTTCTGAAGTTATGGTCAAAAGAAGCAACAATTTTTTTATTATTCTCTTTATTTTTCTTGACCTTTAATCGCAAATATCTCCATTTGGCAAATATGGACTTATCGGTTTTTGCAAACAAACTCTTCATTTGCTTCAGAGCGGTCCTATTATTCAAGTAATGAGCAGATTAATGCCCCGTCACTGTACAGGCATGCTGACCTGGAGACATGAAACTGCACATTACTTGAATATGAGACCATTCTGAAGCAAATAATTTTCACACAACAATAGATGCTTATGTATAATGTACTCTTGAATGAATCCCACAAGGATTGGAACAATCATCCCCCAGCATTCCCACTGATTCCTACTGATCAGTTACTAGCCACCCCCTTTAAAGTCAACTAATTAACCTGTTTCCATGTATTTCACTCTTTAGATATAATACTCAGTACCTTCGTATGACTTACGTTATCGATAGATAAGGCTACTTTACTTCATGACGTCAAAATGGCCAACAATAAGAAAATATTAGTACACATTCCATCGACTTGTAACCGACACAGTGTTGATGTTATAATAATAATAATAATAATAATAATAGTGGCTACTTGTATAGCGCACAGGTCCACTTTTCAGTGCTTATCATTCCCCTTGCTTTCTGAAAGAGGTAGGTCAAGTGCTCTTTCATTGTGGTCACTTGTGGCAGAAAGTGAAAATATAAGGATTTTTTTTTACATTTTCCTTATACTGTTGTCCACACTGACATCATGAACTGTAGTAGTCTCCTTATCCAACGATGATGTCACTGAAATCTTAAAAAAAAAAAAAATCATGACCATTGACTTTTGAATTGATTGTTCGATTTTCCTCAAACTTTTACTGACGCGTCTTTCTAATGTTGCTGCTTATACTTAATCCAAATGTATAGGCCTACTTGGGTTTCGGTTGTCTTTAATGACTCTAGCTGCCCACCATTGCTTTGCAGTTCGCCGGATTCTCTCACGAGTAGTGTGGGGGCGCCATCGCGGTATGTCAGATCGCGCCTTCTTCGTTCAGACTATGGACAGGTGGTTTGTGTTCATGCTCGCTCTCAAATTTGTCGTTAAATTCATGAAAATGTGACCAAAGTCACCACACATGCAATCTTCAGTTGCTGAAGGGTTATACTTTGCAACCCGTCGTCAAATGTTTTGAAAATGGTCGGCAACCGGTTGCCAAACGGTCGGTATTCGGTTAGCAGCCAGTAGCCACTTAAGTATTTTGGGGCTTGTCGTCGATTGTTTGTCAATTCAATTCAATTCAATTCAATTCAGTTCAATTCAATTCAATTTATTTCTATCAAGCAATGACGATGTTGATCAGAAATTTTTGATTGCGTCTACGCGTATTATGTGACCAGGCCATAATATTTATTTATTTTATCTTATTTTTTTTTTTTTGGGGGGGGGGGGGGGTTTCACTCTTAGCATGTATTTTTTGTGTCACTTCCGCCATCTGTACATGTCACTAAGAGTTATCGGAGGAGCGAACGCCACTTATCAATAAGAATGGGTAACTGCATAAATACTTAAAGATTGATGTGCGTGTCTTATGTGGACGTCATATCGATCAAGAATTGCCTCCTTTGGAAAAGCCTACATCAGAAACGGCCGTCATTGCAATGTCCTCCTCAGAGATAATTGTATAGCAATCGGAGCAAAGTCAGTGTGCAAAACCTCTTGACCTCATCACTTCCATACAGCATTGCGATCATATACGCATGATAATCAACGTGTACACTTGTCTTCACAAATTGCGCGCGATGTCTAGTGCACTTCTTGGATGACGAAAATCTTTCCCTCACAACGTGAGCTGTAGGTCCGTGGTCGAAAGCGGTTTTGATGTTAGCCCCGCTGAAGAGCTTGTGAGTTCTGCGCCTGCCACGTCTATGTCCCTCATATCACTGATCAGCAAAGCAACTTAACGGAAACAGTAGATAGAGCTACATATCGTTTGCCTCATCATAGATCAGTAACCTGTATAATGGCTGGATCAATGCTATCGTACTCACACCTAAAGACGATATGGATATGTATCATCTTTGGCTTTGCGGGTTTCGGGGCCAGTCCGCTGCCGACCAAAGGGGCGAAGATCTTGTTGTCAATGACATCCATCATCAACACTCCCAGCCAGCACATCGTAATTTCGGCCATAACAGAACCTCTGGTTGAGAGGGGACACAGCGTCACCCTCCTCGCTCCGATGAATAAGATCACCAAAGGTCTCACAGACACAGCGGTCACCGACAAGAAGTTCTTTGCCGGCCCCCGGTCCAGGGAAGAACTGGAGGAAATTGTTGCCAGCTTCTCTTCCTTGGCGAATCAGCTGAGTGGTTTTGGACCCTTCAGTGTCATGAAAATCTTTAGGGATAAGATCTCCTTGCTTAGCGAAGGATGTGTGTCCTTGTTCAATGATACAGACACTTTGGATGAACTGAAGAGGGAGAATTACGACCTCATCATTACAATGCCTATGGTTGGATGTGATTTTCTCCTAGGACAGTACCTTGAGGTTCCCTACGTGGCTATCTCACCGGTCCGACGGTCTATTGTTTTAACCGAGGATCATTTTGGAATTCCCATTCCATCCTCCTATGTTCCTTTCGCTCTTTTTCTGGGATATACAGATCGGATGTCGTTCAAAGAACGCCTCATGAACATCCTCTTCCGCTACGTTGTCATGCCAACGATGGAGCATATCGCGACATATCCGGTGCAAAGAATAAAGAGAGAGTTTAACATCCGTCCTGACCTCAGTCTCAGACAGCTTACGGCTGAATCCAAGCTTTGGCTGGTTTGCTCCAACTTCGCCTTCGAGTTTGCTCAGCCGACGGCTCCAAACTGGATCCCTATCGGAGGCATCACAGCAAAGCCTGCTAAACCTCTTCCAAAGGTACGTCAGCAAGAATCGAAACCAATAAATCAAATCAAATCAATCAAATCAAATCAAATCGCCATCCCTCGTTTACAGTCATATTCAAATCAACTTAAATAAAAACAACAACAAAAATCAGAAAAAAAAAAGCCGGACAATAGAAGTTACATAAATATGGCGCAGATCATAATATAATGGGGTTTTCGACTTGACATGACTTAGGGAACAATAATCATTGATAAGTCTAGATTACTTGTCGTCAAATTCCATTTTCGATAAATACTGCGGTGGCCGATAATTTTCCTGCTCGTCACTATGTAGAAATACACATTAGGTTAAATCAATCGAGTAGCAACAAGAACTGGTGCAACCTTATGATTATTAAAGCTACCTCATGGCAACCGTGCTGCCCTGTAAACAATAGTACGTCCTTGCCCTAAACACCTTATTACGATTGTCATACAAAATTATGAATGTCATCAAGTTTAACCTGTCAAATAAAGCTTTTAGTAGCTCCCAATACTAAAGATGGATATCTTCGGTACAATTTTCTGTGACAGGTCTCGGTACGTTGAACGTTTCCTGAATTGTTCTGAAGTTTTCTTTCTTTTTTTCTTTTACTTTTGACAGGATTTGAATGACTTTGTAGAAGATTCCGGAGACAATGGTATCATTGTTTTCACATTGGTAAGTTCCTATGGAGATATTGCTGATTGAATATTCATAATCTTCCTATGAATAGACAATGGACAAGCTTCTTTTTTTATTTCCTGAGTCACTGAAGAGGTTCACAGTTTTGTTAACTTATAACCATCTAAAACATGGCGATACCGATCAACTGGTACACTGAATAAGAAAGTAATTGTACATAATGTCTCAATCGGTACACGGTGTATCTGAAATGTATGAATTTGCCTTGTTAAACAATTAATTGACATCAAATAGTTCGAAGGCACACATGCAGCGGTTCGTAGTCTTTTAATGTTAGCTTACATGAAAGCAAGAACTTAAATTCGGTGGGACAAAGTTCAAGTGTTTCTATTTTCCACAAGTCTGTTCCGTTGCCAAACCAATAGTGGAAGGACTTATCTAATGTTTGTCTGTATCTTCTCGCGGTCACGTCATGTCAGCGACGATCTGCTAAGACTTCATGAGTGTGTAAGCAATATTATTTGATAGTACCGTATCGGACTGAACTAACTTAATTCGCTTAATGTATTGGTGAGCTACATTTTATACACATACCTAACAAGGGAACCTATGCTGCTCAAAATTCGTCAAGACTTCAGAAGCACCACCCCCCGGGTTCAACAATAAATGAACATGTCATTATTCAGGGAAACTCCAGGTAATTGCCTAAAATTTGAAAGACCTCTTGAAAAAAAAAAGAGAGCTGTATTGTACATGTCGATTGTCGATACCAAACTTTCACAGGGCTCGGGTGTGACGTCGCTTGACAATGACATACTTGTCGATAGCATCGCCAAAGTTTTCAGCGAGCTGCCGCAGAGGGTGCTGTGGCGATACAAAGGAGCCAAACCTCGTAACCTTGGCAACAACACGCTCATTTCTGACTGGCTGCCGCAAAATGACCTACTTGGTATGGAATCTCTTGTTCTAGTTTTAGGTCCCTGAAATTCATAATCTTCCTATTGTATTCTTTTGGATGTCTGCTGCCATCTACGCTATCGCCCAAAGCGTCAAAGACTTAATTTCTGTCTTACTCCTGTTCATACGTCCCTTCATTTCCTTGCTTTTCTCCTTTCAGGCGTTACAATATTACTTTCTTTCTCCACAACTATCATCTGTTTCTCTTGACATGCTTCTGTCGAAGATCGCTGTCTCTGTTGTGCCTTTTCGTTTGCTATTTTGTCTTCTGTTTGTTAGTCTTGTCCATTCCGTTTTGTCCCGTACAGCCTTTTCTTCAGTAATTGTTTCGTTGTCTAGTTTTTTTCTATGCTTGTTCGCGTCTATGAAAGTAAATGTATTTATCTGTGAATCTTATTCTCAGTGGGCTTCCAGATTTTTCTTCTTCTTTTTTTCTTTTTTCTTCTTTTGTATTTATGATGCTTCAATTAATCTTCCCATTGATGTTATTTTTCCAGAGGGGCCCACATTCTACAAGCTCTGTCTTTTTAGTGGGTCTCTCCATTTTTCGCACTTTATAAGCAAAGTTATATATACATGTACTTCATTTCGATCACTTCTGTTTCTTTTTTACAACAATGTATAAGGTCCTCAATTGTTGTACATTCTTTTCAATACATAATGTTCTGTTTACCTTATTCTCTGTTGTCAAAAGAAGTGTAACTTATGTTTTGTCGGAAAATGAAATAAATTTTGAATCGAATCGAAATATTTACGTGTCTTATTGTAGCTCGACCTTACCTTGATGTATGTGTAAACACTCTGGAAATTGTAAGGCATTGTTTTACATAATATAAACTCAAACGAAGAGATTTGTGGCGTCTTGTCATTTTTACAGGTTTCATAGAACTCCTTCCCTAAAGGAAAACCAAACCCAAAGAGAAGTGTGGATTGAGTGAAAGCAGCAACATTGTAGAACATATCAGTGAAAGTTTGAGGAAAATCGGACGATCGATGCAAAAGTTATGAATTTTTAAAGTTTTGGTGTTAGAACCGCTGGATGAAGAGACTGCTAGAGGTTATGACGTATGTGTGGACAACATTAGAAAGAAAATGTAAAGAAAATTCCTCAAAAAATTCCCCTTTCTAGCATAATTAAAGAGCACTTGACTAACCGCTTTCAGAAAGCAAGGGAAATAATTACTACCCTTAATATTATGTCAGTATCACGTTGATGGAATGTGTAACTTTCATGAAAAATGAATTTTGAGTGGAAGTCCCTTTATATTTTCTTTATATTGTTGTCCACACATACGTCATAATCTCTAGTAGTCTACTCATCCAGCGGTTCTAACACCAAAACTTTAAAAATGCGTAACTTTTGCATTGATTGTCCAATTTTCCTCGAACTTTTACTGATGTGTTTTATTAATGTTGCTGCTTTCACTCAATCCACATTGCTCTTTGGGTTTGGGTTCCCTTTAAGACCCAGTCACATAATGATAAACGTGGGGATGTACACGGCGATTCCCGTATCATGCCGGCGATGATCCGGGGAGTTCCGTGCAGTAGTTTTGCCCTGGATGGAGCGTCGACGAGCGTTGATGACTTATACACACGGATCAACAATGCAGCTGTACGGATAAGGCCGGAACAGCACGGCATCTACACGGCATCTACACGGCGCTTACACGGACCATGCCAGACCCACCGGCAACTACACGGTTCATGCCGGAAGAGCGTGGCGTCTACACGGACCTTCAGGTCGTCTACACTGACCAGTACGGCAGCTACACGTACCACGTCGGCAAATCTACCATAAAAAGCAAGCTGATTTTGGTCCGTGTAGTTGCCGTGTGGCTGCCGTGTAGGTCCGTATAGCTGCCTTGATGATCCGTGACTGTCCTTGCACTGCCAAGGATACTCAGGGCGCCTACACGGTCGTTCCAGGCAGCCACATGGATCATCCCGGATTGCTCTGCCAACACGGCACAGTCCCCGGATGACGCCAGGTGATATGTTTCTGACCTCCAAAAGTTGTCGTGTTGGCCTCCCGGATGTCCCAGGACCTACACGGACCTCCAAGGATGCCCAAGGCGTCAACACGGATCTCTCCCCGGATCACCCCGGATCAGATTCGGGGTGATCCGGCATGTCTCTTTGACTGGGGCTTTAAAGACGGTCTGCGGGTGTGCCTTATGCATAGGGCTCAACACTGGCGGTGGTCCGGTGGCCCTGAGCCACTAAAAATCGATGTTGGGCTACCAACCCCCCCCCCCCCCCCCCAAGGAAAAAAAAAAAGGTATCTATGTCCTGACAGAGGGGAACAATGTTTCATAGTGGATTGATCTGTTTCCTTTTATTTGGGGCCAATATTTTTTTCTCTTTTTAAGGCCATCAAAATTTAAAATTTGAAGACTTTCTTAGCCTGATCCGGCCACAAGAAGGGAAAAAGTTATTGTCGAGCCCTGAATCATGTGGGGTCTTTTAACAATGATTAATAAGCTATTCTGACTTTTTCTATAATAAATCTATATTTCTCTGTAACTTTCACAATCGATGAGCAGGTCATCCGAAGACGCGAATGTTGATCTACCATGGCGGGGCAGCAGGTGTCTACGAAGCCACGAGTCACGGTGTGCCTTTGCTTCTGATGCCGCTGGTCGCAGATCAGATGGCGAACGCAGCTCGGGTAGAAAGCAAGGGACTCGGGTTCGCCATCGACAAGAACGCGATCACGGAGGAAGAATTCCGCGTAGCCGTCAACGAGATTCTCTCAAATCCGAAGTAAGGTTACCTGCTCAATGGACGGTTGACCTTATTTATAAACATTACGTTTTATTCAATACACTGTATAAGGAATCGCATCTTCGCTGGACTTCCCCCGAACTGTTACACTAAGTAATTTCTGAAAAGATTCTAAACAAAAATATTGTTCAAAGCAAGAGATTATGAAGTAGAGGGGGAAAGGTTCAGGTGTGGGTTTTTTTTTTTTTTCAAATTGTCTCCCTCTGCACATTAAATTTGCATGAGATCGCAATTGCTGATCTATAATTTAACAAACATGTCGGAAAAGGAACCACGGGGCTCGAACCTGTCATCTACTGCTTTCCGGGCAGCGACACTACCATCAGGCTATCCCTGGTTGCCGGCAGTGACACGATGAACGTGGAACAAATACCCAAGCTCCGAAATTCCGATATTGAGTAGTCAAAGGCGGACAAGGCATTAATGAAAGCAAGAGTTTGAAGGTTGAGGTGTGAGTTTTCTTCAATTATTGTCTCCCTCTACAAATGAAATTTGTAAGATCACAACTGCTGATCTATGATTTAACTGAATGTTGCTATTGAAATTCATTGATATTTAGTCCCGATAAACGTGCCCACTGCCCATATTACTATCGTTTGTAAGCAGATTCTCCCAACAATTTTGACCCAAATCCTGAAGAAGAGTCGGGGATAGTGCTGTATATAGATTATGCCTATCTCTACCTTTCTGTAGAGTATGATGTTATTGTATTATTTATTTCTTCATTTTGCAACATGCTTCTATCAAGTAGTATAGTATAGCCTTGTCGATTACAGTAATCCTTCTCTTGTTTGAACTGTTTTGTTCTTTAAGACAGAAAAGGAAAGGGAAGAGTACCGTACAAAAAGAATAAACAATCCTATCTTACAGCGTATGATAAATAATAAGACATAATCTTTATGACCTATTAAAGGTTACCGACAGCCGAACAAAACTATGTTGAGATTAGAAATGACTAATGAAAATATGAATACCATAGTGCGAGCTTGAGAAAAGGGCATGTCTGACACTGCCAGAAGCCTAACAATTATTGAATCTCACTAATCTCACTAATATTTTGTTATATTCAAGGTGATCACATCTTCCCTCATTTCGTCATATAAAAAGTATATCATAAATTGTATAAGTGTAAAAAAATATTTTATATAGGTATAATCATCTTTCTAAAAATCTAAAGATGAAGGAATAAATGACTACATAATCATTTTTTTTTCTTAGCGTTAATTAAAAGTGAAAATAAATCCCAATAAAACTTTAAACCCTGCTGTTCTTCGCAGATACAAGACCAACATGGCTCGAGCAGCAGCTATCATGAAGGACCAGCCGGTTCCGCCCCGGGATGCCGTGGTCTTCTGGGTGGAGCACGTCCTCAAGTTTGGCGGGGATCATCTCCGCCTTCGAGCAGCTGACCTGAACTTCATCCAACATAACTCTCTGGATGTATTAGTCTTTCTTCTAGCCATTTTATTACTAGAGATATACATCGTGAGATGGATAGTCTGTCGGTGCTGCTGCTCCCGCTCGAAGAAAACGACTAAGCCGAAGTCTGAATGAATGATTACGCCAAACAGCTTTATAGAATGTAAACTTCTTTAAAACCGTTTTTTTTTTTAACTGACAATGGTTCAGAAAGATTTTCATGACTGAAACCAAAATTTCACAAGCATAATTTTCACCTTGTAATTGCCTTGTATACATGTAACTGTGAATGCTGCACAGTGACATTGCTAGCAAGGATGCACTCCTTATTCTTATGATTATTTTTTTTTTTCACGAACTACTTTGTGCATTTTCGGTACGTCGCAGTAATTTGTGATGTATAGGAATCGTCCGTTTTAGATGTTATACCAGGAAGTATAAAGACCTGCAGGGCCTAACTAAAATATCTCTATACTAAGGTAGCTCATAACTCAGAATTAAGTATAAATCAGTGAAAACTTGGAGGAATATCGTACACATAAATAGTTGTTGTTGTTGTATTTTGAAGAAAGAAGAGAGAAAAAAATTGGGGCCGTATACAACATATAATTTGCTCCGGACAATACTAATATAAAACAAACATAATAAATCTTAGAGCTATTAAACAAAAATATTAAATATACCATGATGTCTCCACAAGGGAGTTCATAGCGTCTCCACGAGGGAGCTCATAACGTCTCCACGAGTGAGTTCATAATACAGCTATTATACAGCTGGGAATATTATTAAATAAGATTGATATTGTAACTGTTTAGAAATTGGGACAAATTGGTAACTCCGTGATCTATTGTTGAGCATGTGCTCTCCAATATACGTGAATACGTAAATAAAATGCATGTAATTTTATGGATTAGTATGATCAGTGTTTATTCATGTTCTTTTACTATCACTAAGCCATTGCCTGTTCTGCGCATTTTAATGACTCTACCACATATTCTTTCCTCTATCCTTTTCTTCTTCTTTTTCTCCTTTCTCAACACCCGTCCCGATTTTTGTTGTATTGTTACGTTTGCTGCAGTGTTCTTGTTTGTACTTCGGTGTTTCTTTCTCATGTACCTGATGCAGGGCCTGTCTTGTCTTATATCTTTTCTTGTTTGTCGGTTTCTGTTGGATTGTTGTATCAGCCCCTTACTATATTGAAAAACTGAATATAAGAACGACCCAAGTCCAATTTTTGGCCAAATTCAGTTTGACATGGGAAATTGTAGCTTATGCATGGACTCATCTTGTGTATAACTGATAAATCCTAATTACCCCCGGAAGTGCCTGAAATGAATGAGTTAAATCTTATATGAATGTAAGAATGAAGGACTTGGGTCATATGTATTATAGCGCCCTCTCTCATTCTTCTCTCACCCTTATAGCAGAATATTATGATTCAAAGAACGACCCAAGTCCATATGATTCAAAGTACGACCCAAGTCCGTCACACAAAATGGCCTCTCCACAATTAATGTAAATGTTAATTGTCATAATAATATATGTTCTAATTTGTATATACAATGTTGCCTTCCAATCACAGTTAAATAGAATATTATTGGACAAATAAAAAAGATAATGAAATTTTTTTAAGTTTACTCGAAATGGTCTTCCATGGACTTGGGTTATTCCTACATTGAGATACTCAATTCATGTCATCTTACTAATTATTTATGTTAAATTTGGTTGATTGTTTAAGCAATAAATGAACTGGGTTTGGTGATCACGAATTTCTTTGTGTGTGTGTGTGTGTGTTTGAAAATGTTTGAAAAGATTTTATTTTCTGCATTTCATATTTTCTTTCAGAATAACAAAAATAACAAAGGCAGGTTCAATTACACAAATACAATTCTGAAAATTATTGACATATTACATAGTAAGTCATATTTTGTATGTAAAGACAAATGAAACGTTAAATAACATACAAAATGTTTATATGGCCAATAATGACTTAATTCACAGTACAATATATAATATATACATATGATGTAGAGGGCCGCCGTTATAAGCCGTGCTTGAACAGACGGACAGCCAGAGTTAAATTACCATTTTTTATTGTAGTACTTGAACACTAATACAGATGGGCCATGTTAAAGTGCGTGTAAATCCAGTTTTATACAATTACTTGGTAAACAGGAGTGGTGCCTGTGAGTGCGTGTGCAGGTGATGAAGCGCGAAAGTGTTGATGGTCAGCACTTCTAAGAAAATGATTGGATATGTTATAATATGGGCGTGTGTGTGTGTGTATGTGTATATTGTATATTGTAACTGGTAGGACCCACAATCTATGAGCTTCGCTTTTCAGCATGTTCAGTGGGTCCCCAATCTCCATCCTCCGATTCATTATCACAAGGCCTTCTCCTGCAATCCCCATTAAAAGTATAATGTGCCCCTTTAGTATTGTTGATATTTCTTCACTTTCATGTACATTGTGTTTTTGATCATGTTGAAATGGAAAAAAGTACAAATAAACTTGAACTTGATCTTGAGTAATTCGGTGTGTACATAAAAATTACACCAAGTTTCATTTTCTCCAAAGAAGAAATGCTTCTGTTCTGTTCTTGGTATGTAATAAGATTAATACGTATTGCGTGTTGTCCTCGTCACTGGATAAAGGCCTATCTCCGCCCAAACATTGAGAAATATTACCGTAATAATCAAAGGATTTTGTATAAGCTCTTTTGTGGATGTATTTATTAAGAGCTCCCTTGCGGAGACTTTCAATATGAGCTCCCTCGTGGAGACATTATCGTATATCCTATAACAATGTTTGATTTCCTTAAGATTTATTCAAATGGTCTGATTTTATGTCAGTATTGTCTGGGGCAAATTATTTACTTAATAGGTTCCCAATAACACATTTTTCTCTCTCTCTTCTTTTCTTTAAAACAACAACAACAACGCGGCTGAGAAAAGGAAAATTATTTTAAAAAAATTGTGCCAAAAAACCCAATGGAGAGTTGCGCAACACCTTTCGTCGTGCAGAATAGCCAATTTGTCGTACTCTCTAAAGTTTAACAGTTATTATTTTGTCTGTCTATTATTTTCCCCCAATATCTGTTTTCATATGAAAGCAACAGCTGCATGGAATCTCCTATTTTATATGGCAGCAGCTGCAGCTGTAATGATTATAATCCAGCTATGAAGTTCGCCGGATTCTGTCATGAGTCGAGTGGGGGCGCCCTTGAAAGAAAGTCGCGCTGACAGACAGCTTTCTTCTTCGCAGCCAGGCCCAGCCCAGCCTGTTCCTGGTTGTTCAGTTGCCTGTGGAGGACGTGGTCTATGTCACTCACTGACTGTGTGCATGTTCGCATTGTAATCTGTCAGTATCTTATGAAAATGCACCAAAATACCCGATATACGCAATTTTGACAAGTTCACCTTCATTAACATAAGGATTGAGAGAATGTAGCAATACATGTATTAGTTATAGAACACAATGAAAGTTTGAGGAAAATCGGACAATCCGTTCAAAAGTTATGAATTTTTGAAGTTTTTGTGCAGTCACCGCTGGATGAGAAGACTACTACAGTGTACGATGTCACATGCGTACAACAATATGAGGAAAATATAAAGAGAATTTCACAAAATTTCATCTTTTGAAAGAAGTACACATTCCCTTGACTAGTTACTGACACATAATAACACGGGTAATATTATTTCCATTGCCTTTAGAAAGAGGCAAGTCAAGTGCTCTTTGATTATGCGAAAAAGTGAAATTTAATATGTTGAATTTTCTTTACAGTTTCTATAATATCTTTTATATTTTTTCTTTTATATGACATCACTAGCCTTAGTAGTCTCCTCATCCAGCGATTCCAACACAAAAGTTTTTGAAATTCATAACTTTTGCATCGATTGTCCAATTTTCCTCAAACTTTCACTGATGTGTTCTACTAATATTGCTGCATTCTCTCAATCCTTATGTTAATGAAGGTGAACTTGTCCTTTAATGTAACTAATCTACTTCACCTTTATATTTTCACTATCTTTCTTTAGACAATATTCTTTTAAAGTCACAAAGTGCAATTGTCAACAATCCCCAGATGGTGGCGCTCTGTAACAAAACTCACTCCATAGCTTTATTTCTACAATTGGAGTTTTATCGCAAAACGAGCTGAATCCATTCTTGTTAAGTTGAGATATTAGTGATTAAAGTTGCTAAAAAAACACACAAAGAAAGTGATCAAAAATTTTAATCGTAACTTCGGAAAATGTTCCGTGTTATTTTACAAGTGAGGTATTACTGAAATGGATTAATTTTGCTCTATCTGATGATGGACTTACTTTGAAATGTTTAAAAATGGTGCTTAGCTCATTTTGCAATAAAACTCTTCAATTTCTATTTCCGCTATCGACGCAATTCCAACAGAATGGCACAGGAGAGTTGAAAATTATCAAATTCAAGTTGCACAAGTTTTCACAAAACTATAATTATGACATAATCTTACATACAAAAAAGTAATGATGACATCGCCTTTTTAAACAACGTATTGACTCGGATCATAAAAGCTTATTTCTTTTTCATTATTATGTCAAGGCTCGTTAGGCCTATTCCAAAGGTTCGTTAATCCGAAAACGAAATGAAGTTTGTAATTCCGAAGATTCGTTATAAAACTATAGCACGGGCACGTCCATTTTCAATTTCGGATGAGGGCCTATATACGAACCATATTTCATTTTCGGATTAACAACGGAATAAAGAACCATCGGAAGGCAGAGAAAAAAAAAAAGAATTACTTCAACATTATTAGCAACCAAGAGTCTATGGGAATTTGCAATTTCATGAACTAAAAGTGACTATTTGTTAAATCATCATGTGATATCATAAATGAGCATGAAATGAGTTTAATCGCAAGAGTTTAAAGCCATTTATGTAAAGTAAGTCTGACATGAGAAGGAGTAAAATAAAACTTTTTCCAGTGATACCTCACTTTGTTACATAGCAAGGATTATTCTTGAAACTATGATTTAGAATGTTGTTTTCTTTGTATTCTAATTGCTTTAATCTCAAATAAATGTATATCTCAAATCAACAAAAATGACACTTCGATAGTTATGAAATCAATCTCTCCAATTGTTATTATTCAGAGTTCATATAGCTACATTATGACGGTTATTATAGAATAAATATTTCAAGCGGATTGTCCAATTCACAACTTAAAATTTCGGTGAGTGTTCAATTCACCTTGCTGTTGTTCGTTGAATGAGTCTCTTTGATGTACGACTGTATATGTAGGGCACTTTCACAGCATGTTCGAGTTCTGTGTTGATCGGAGTAAATGTAGACGAAAAGAATAGTAAAGAAAAAATCTAAATCTAAAAGAAAAGCAGCAATGTAGGTCTTTATGAATCCAAGTTTTACATGCATGTTTCCAGTAAGAAGAAATATCGGTAGCAACCTTGTAATGAAGCAAAATAGCGAAGGTATACTGATCAGATAGTTATACGTTATCAATTCCCAGATTTCCAGTCCCCATGGTTTTTAAACAGAATAAAATATAGCGACCATTGTTCTTTACCTCCTAAAAGTCCTGCTCGCTTCATAGAAATTGCATCATGACCGAAAAAAAAGATACAGAGAACGCAGTTCTTTTTTTATTTTTTTATTTTTAATTCAATGTCACAAGGAAATTACTTTGTGGGTAATTCAGTGGGAGACATCGTGACGTCAGATCGCTTATGACGTCATCACCACATGAACATGAATGTGTTGGTCAGCTATCACTGTCATGGAGATAAACATGTGATAGGGCATACCGAAAAGACATATCTTTTATTTATATACCGTCGCATCCACGTTTAATAAAAGTTCGGTCAATTTGTTCTTTTTATTTTTATACTCGATTATCATGAAGACAGTCTGAACATGGAGAAGCTTAAAGAAGAATCCAGTCCAAACATAAATTAATCTGATAAAAAACAGTAAAATCTTACGAGTTTAATGGCAAAACTTTGACCGAAATCGGTCCAAAAAAAAAAAAAAACATGACATTTTGAGGTTTTTCTTCTTTCTGCGTGAACAGTTCTCGTAATACAGTGGATGTGAATATGCAAGTGAGTGAGCTAACCACGACAAATAACCTCGCAATTTTCTATTGATCGTGTACAAAAACAAAATGACGAAGATTCAATGTTTCTGTCATTGAAGTCTGAAACACGATATATTCCTGGTTGAATAACTTCAGAATAGTGATCAGTTAGATATACCAGGGCCCTGTTTCATAAAGCTGTTCGTAAAGTTACGAACAACTTACGAGCGACTGGTGATCCGTTCTGATGTGCTATACTTACCAGAATTTCCATAATTCAGCACAAGAACTGATCACCAGTCGCTCGTAAGTTGTTCGTAAGTTTACGAACAGCTTTATGAAACACCCCCCAGGATTTGAGCCTCGGGCATAGTACTGCGTTTGAATGAAAGACTGGAAATTTCAAAATTTTATCTACAAACTATATGGCTAGTTGTGAGGAGATGACATGCTCACTTTGCCATTTGCATATTCTTATTGACCGTTCAAAAACTGTTTCCTGGAATATTAGCGAAACTTCAAAATGTAACTTTCTCATTTTTCACCCGATTTCGATCCAAGTTTTACCGTTGACTCGTAATAATCATTTTATTCTTTCTTATCAGACTAACTTATTTTATTATTTGGACTGGATTTCTGACATGTTTAGATGAGTTGTAGTAGATCGTATACTTTTCTCTTTTTTAGTCATATCTTTGTTTAACTATTTCGCATATTTTGAAATTAAATTGCTGACGTACCATGACGTAGTGTTTGTACAGCCATCTCAAACTCGTTCACACTAAAATTTTGACTGGCGTACTAGTAAGTTGTGGTCGGCTCGCGCCTGCAGTGCACACGTGCATTACGGGTGCGTCATCCCGCCCGTGTGAACTTTGACACAGCACACGAAGGGGAAATGTTCACACATTGCATCACTGTATGGAATGTGTAATGGTATAGCACGGTTTTAGACCGTGCAGCGCTCATACTGTTTTGACAGCACACGCGCGATCGGCAAGTCGTCGTGCACTGTATGTACGGCATGTATGTCATGTCTATGCACCTTTCTGCACTGCGGGTACACAACATCGCTGCATGCATGCACAGCATAATAACAATAGGCGGAACTGCTGGCAACGCAATGGATGGCAGTATGTTGTGAACGACATTTGGATCGGGAGGCTGCAAAATCGAAAATCCCACCGGATTTTTTCAGAAACTGGACTTTAAGTTTTGAAGGAGGGATAGGACGCGTCATTGGAATGCACGATGATTAGATTATTTTCATTGAAACAACAGAAAAAGGATGGCGAGGCGTCGGGCAAATCGACAGGATCACAGAAAAGACCGTCAGCTGCGTATCTCCGAATACAGAAAGGTGACGATACAGTTTTTGCCATTATTTGGATGATTCAAAGTGCGCTGGGCAGGATGCGGGGCAGGGGTTTCCCAGTGACAGCATGCATAGATTTCGTAGACAAACAAAGTCCTGCTTTGAGGCAGGGCTTAGAAAATATAGTGATTTTAGATATATCTTTTCTTTGAATTGGTCATGTCATCGCGTCAATGAATTGGACACACATTCAAACAGTGAATGAATGGCAACAACAACATCAGCTCAGTCCATTTGGCATTTGCATGTCGCTTGTGCGACTCACCCGTCACTCAAAGTCGAAAAGTCAGTAAAAGACAGCTTTTTATGGTCTTTTATGGTGGGTTACGGGCGGACAATGTACAGAATAAATTTACATTGCTAGACATTCGGGATCTGTTCTATGGTAAAAGATGGCTTTCCATATTCCGTATCTATGCCTGTGCTGAAGTTAGCAGCCCAAAATAATTTGGACCCCTAAAACCCAGGATAGCCTGCAAAGGTTGTAGGCTTGCATTTTTGGCTATGATGTGTATACAAACTGTAAAATCTAACTCAATATAGAAAACTGTTTAATTAGTGGGTTTGCTTAATGGTTGTGAAATTGTTTTCAATTTAGAAATAGTGGATTCCAGCCTCCAGGGTAGAAATGTCAATAGTAAAACACGATTATGAGTATGTGTCTACAGCTGTATGAGTGTACATTCATCATGTTCATGTGTACATCAGTGAATGATTCATATCACTAATCAATGCTAATCAGGGTCTAACTATAGTCTTGACTGACAAGTATGTCTAATTCCGCGAAAAACTTCTCATTTATAATAATGGCATTTGCTGGGTCAGTTTTTCGCTTCTTTAGACAGACACCATTGATACATATGCTATTGCGACGGTTTCAACCATTCTGTTGGAACGCAACTTCGACCCAGTTCCCCTGCATAAAAATGGTTATTATTTTTTTCCAGCTTAGTTTTCAAACCAAGCTGGAAAAGAATATATACAGGATTAATCAGTCAACATTTTGATTCACCTCTTCCACTGTTTCCTCCTGTTTTCTGGTTGTTTCCTCCACTTCTTTGCAGCGCTCCCCAATTCATCGCCGCCCTCGTTTGAAAAATGTCCACAAGAACGTCTAAGGTAAGCCAAATGCTCCATACAATCACTATATCGGTACACTTACGTTTTAAAACCTATTGACTATAGTACAGTGTACATGTACTGGTAAGTTGTTCGAGCGCTAAATTTTACTTCGTAATATTGTGAATGAGCATTTTCTTGCTCATTCACAATATTACGAAGTTAAATTTAGCGCTCGAACAACTTACTAGTACTTTAGTCAATAAACATACAAGTGTACCGATATAGTGATTGTATGGAGCATTTGGCTTGCCGTAGACGTTCTTGCGGTCATGTTTTCAAACGAAGGTGATGATGAATTGGGGAGCGCTGCAAAGAAGTGGAGGAAACACTAGAAAACAGGAGGAAACAGTGGAAGAGGTGAATCAAAATGTTGACTGATTAATCCTGAATATGTTTTTTTCCAGATTGGTTTGAAAACCAAGCTGGAAAAAATAATAATGATAACCATTTTTATGCGCGGGGAACTGGGTCGAAGTTGCGTTCAACCCGAACGGTTGAAACCATCGCAATAGCGTGTGTATCAATGGTGTCTGTCTAAAGAACCGAAAAACTGACCCAGCAAATGTCATTATTATAAATGAGAAGTTTTTCGCGGAATTATACATACTTGTCTGTCAAACTATAGTCTAGATCTACACAGCTCTTGACAGCAGTGTGCCACATGGCTAACCTTTCGTCTTTGGTCTTTATGAAAAAAACAAGGAACAGATTGTTGGGAGGGCATAACATATTCATAAACTGAAATCAGCAAATTATCTCAAATGCATACAACTATCTGTAACTGAGTTAAGAGCAAAAAGTAAAAATTAATCTGAGTGATAGCCTGACAACAGCCTTAATATAAAATTTTAAAAGTCTACGCCATTACCTGCATTGTAGAGATCAGATACTGTACAGGATACATGTAACGTGTACATGTACATTTAATATGAAAATGTTGAAGTACAACTTGTGTATTAGATACCATGAAAAATTAACATCTTACTGATTATTGATACGATGCAAGTTGAATTACAGTGCATAATCTACAGAAGCTGCACTTTAATGGAAGAAGTAAAACTGCCTCCAAATTCAATCAACATTTTAGTCTAGTTGGTTTTCATGTTGAAAGTATTACATACAATGTTTGTAATGGCATCCTTAGTTTCAGTATCAGACTTTCCTTATTTTATTAGCTAAGTTTCTGTAACTTTGCTTCATCCATCCTAATTTGCCATAAATCTTCCTACATGTACAAGTATATCATGTGTATTCTTGCTATTTCTATGAATTAATACTGCTATGAAAGTTGAAACATGATACATGTTTTTTTTTTTTCTTGTTTTTTTTTTCTTGTCTGTACAACTTCACTCATAATCCTAGATCTCAATGACTTGAATCTACCAAAAACATGTCAGATGAACTTCCCAGACCAGGATGATTTCCTGAATTTCAAGCTCATCATCTCACCGGACGAGGTAAGGGTCCTCCTATTATCCATCGCCCAGGAGACCAGCCTTTGGCTCTTGACCGTAGAATTGGCGTCCACATCCATGGCGTCCATTTTCCCTGAGGACTGAAACTTGTGTCTGTGCTTTTTATCGTCATATAATGCAAGCATTTGCAGGAGAAAGTCATGTTACTTTGTAGCCCTAATTTGTTTTTCTTTCATCTTCTTCTTCCACTCTCTTTTGCCCTTTCTGTCTTCATTTTCTTTTTTAATGACAGAATTTTACAGGAAAAGGGATATCTTCATAAAATCTTGACTCCAGTGAGATAAATTATTTGATATCTTGAATAAAAAAGAGGACTCTGTTTGTGATTTCATACCACTGAAGACTCTACAATCTAGTGCAAGAAGGTAGTAGGGCATTCTTTTTTTAATGGAAAAGACCCTTTATGCCATGGATTTGTTGTTGACTTGGAAAAAGGGGAAAATTTGAAGAGGTATTTACATGTTGTATGTACAAAGGTTTTGTATCTTGCTGATCTTTCTCTTCTGTTTAATTTGAATACAAAAAGCCATGTAAGCTCATTGTATTATAAGTCTTAATGCAAGGATTTCTTTGTCATTGTCCTGTATGATTATTAAAGTCCACAAACCCTTGTTTTATGATACCTTCTTTTTTTTTAAACCGGGCATGCAACAATATGAGGAAGTATGTGTACATGCTACACATAGATTACAGTATAGTTTTGCATTTCCTTGCAAACAGATTTCCTTAGACTTTTCATGCAGATTATTCATTCGCTCATTGGCATCATTTGTTTGATTTGAAATTCATATTCAATTCTTTACATCCTGCAGGGCTTCTACAAAAATGGCAGATTTGTTTTCAGCTTCAAGGTGAGTCTTAGTACATAGTTGGAATACCACAAATTGTTTCTGTTAGGATTTTGTATAGAAACTAGACTTTTCTTCTTGAGAAGGAAAAATGCTAGTTTTTCATCCCATCACTGTTGCCTTCTAAATAAAGTTCAACTCCTATATGTAGGTCCGGATTCATGAAATATTTGTACTAGTAAGATATGATGGTTTATAGAATATTGAGTTGAATTTTGATAGTTAATTAGCTGCTGCAGCTTGAATCTTCTATTATAAAAAAGAGAGTCAGCCATGTGACATACACTGTAGCTGTAGAAATTTTATTCACAAAAGTGTGAAATGAGATTAACACTGTAGTGGAGATACTGTATTTAACAAAAGAAGTACTTTACAGGGTCCAACACTGTCCTTCCAACAGGTTTTAGTGTTTTCAATGTTTTTGAATCTGAAAAATTACTCAGATATTAATTAAATTGCACTGAAGATTAAAAATAAGGAATAAGATATGCCAGCCCCTTGCAATTCTCCCCAAGTGAAAAGCAGTGGTCAGCTACATTGTAAATTGTATCAACCACTCCCATAGTACCATATAAGAAGGAGGGATGTGTATGAATACATTATACATATTGTACGTACAGGGAAATTCGCCTTGTTAACCCGTTTCTTCCGCAATTCTCTGAGTGCCTTTAATGCCCCCAAACGAGATTCTTTTCGCCCCTCGACAGAGAGGCACACAGGTTGGTAATCCAGCTGTGTGAAGGCAGTCAAGCGGTTCATTGTGTCCCCCTTTCTACGGTCAACTACATGTGCCCGTGAACAATGGAAATATCAATCGGGTGCGAGGTATGAATAGAGCGTGCGCTGATGAGCTCTCAGAATCTTTTGTTCTACACAAAACCAGGTACCCGAATGAGGTGACTGGGGTCAGCGAACCCGCATTTCTAACTGATCTCAGCCTTGATCATTATGTACATGTTCGTACGAGTTTACAGCAGAACAAGCAAAAAACTAAATCAGGAAAAGGTACATAATACTGTAAAACCCCCCTTTTTTTAAACAGCAGGAGAACAAATCCTGATAGAATAAACTCTGATCTTTTTATCAAACCCACTTTTCTGAGCATTTTAACACAAAGAAACATGAATTTAGGCCACAGAAGCAGGCACCCTTGTCTTCATTTTGGGAACCTGGTAAACCAGGTTCACATATATCAGTTGCTCCCACGGGAGCCTGGTAAACCAGGTTCCCGTAAGGAACGGGTTAAAAGTGGTACCTTGTGTTGTAAGCAAGCTTCTTTCAATGCAGTTTCCCTGTATCGAGTGTTCATTTTGCATGGGATTTGTTTCATTCCAGGTTGGAGCAGGATATCCACATGATGCGCCAAAGGTCAAATGTGAAACCATGGTGTACCACCCCAACATAGACCTGGAAGGCAATGTCTGTCTCAATATACTTAGGTGAGGAGATTCAGTGGCCGCGTTTGAGTGCTAAAACGCGAACTGAACCGGACCAAACCAATGCGTACCGTACCACACCATGCCATATTGGGAGCATTCGAAGTGCTCTACAGAGAAAGGCATCAGAGAGCCTACCTAACGAGTTATTTTTGGACTCTAGTCAGAAGGGTAGCACATTTTGTAATAACAGGACCATACGTTTGGAGCGTATTTGGGCAATTACCCCCCGGCTAAATACTGGTTTATGGTATAGGTTAGAGTAAAGATTAGAGTTAGGGTTAGGTTTAGGACTAGGAGTTTGGGTAAGGGTTACAATTAGGTTCAGGATTAGCGTTAGGGCAAGGGTCCGAGGTAATTGCCCAGGGGGTAATTGCCCTAGACCCGTCTGGAGCACTTACGGCATAATACAGTATTATAAAGCTACAATGTACTTGCAGGTGTCCCAGGCAAAGAGAATCAATTCCTTGTATTAATATGACGGAGTATAATAGGTGCATTCTTCTCATACCAACGTCTTGATAAAAAGTGAAATTATAAAAGCAGAGTGCATGTGTATTGCAGCTGCCTTTTAGACTATGATGTGATGTAAAGTTCTATTATTTGTAAAAAACAAACAAACAAAAACTCCTTAGTTTAAAAAGGTGATTGACAAATCTAAGTATTGCATTGTATTTCCCTCTTTTGTTTCTCACCTTCACAGGGAAGACTGGAAGCCAGTTTTAACGATAAACTCAATAATCTATGGTTTACAGTATCTTTTCTTGGTGAGTATGACCTCGTGGACATTCCAGTGGACTCCCATGTGTAACAAAGTCCTTGGGATCGGCAGTTTTCTTTCGTTATATCGATATTGAAATTTGTTTTAACTGAACAAATAAACAACAACAAAAAAAAACATAGAGTGGATAATGTTGCAGTCTGAATTTTTACTTTGTTGTAACCATAATTTCATAATATCTTTATCTAATATCAGATGTTAATGCTGCTATTGTTGCTTGCAAGAAAAATTCTTTGTTTTGCATCATGGAGACTTACACATATTCCTACTTTATATGAAGACTCATTCGTACATTATGCGGTGTACATCTACGTGGTGATTTATTCCTTGTTTTAATGTAGTATCCATATACTAAAGTAACTCAAGTGAAATAGATATTAAAATGAATGGTTAGACTAACAAGTAACTTGTATTCAACCAATTAAAACCTGCTACTGAACTGGGAGTGTGACTTAGTAGACTATCTTCTGGCTGTTTACTATAAATCATAAAGCTTGAAGACAGTGCTGGGGGGGGGGGGGGGGGTTAATAATTTACCTTTTCTGTTATCTACAACCAAATCATTTAGAGATCTTCCAGTAATGTGCATTTCAAATGTCCATGGTCTTTACATACAGATATTTTATTCAGCAACTTGCCATTCTAGGAATTGCTGTGAAAAATAGATTTAACAGTGATGGCTGCACCAAGTTACAAAGATTCATACCTTTCGAATAGGTTGTCAGATTTTCCTCAAACTTTCACTGATGTGTTCTTCTATCATTGCTGCATTCACTCAATCCGCACACGTATTTGGAATTCATCCCCCCTTTTGAATGCTATTTCGGTGCAGAGAATATCAACATTAGAATTATTGGGCTGATTGCAGGCAAATTTTTCTCTGCATCCCACAGGAACCCAACCCAGAGGACCCCTTGAACAAAGAGGCGGCCGAGGTGCTCCAACATAACCGACGGCTCTTCGAGCAGAACGTGATGAAGTCTATGCGGGGAGGCTACGTAGGCAACACATATTTTGAGCGCTGCCTCTCTGTATGATAGGATCATTAGCTTCTAGCGTGTTTCGCTCGAAAAATGAAATTTAAATACACTCGTAACATATCTCATCATCTCTTGGTCTCGTACAGGTTTATTATTATATTTGTCAGTGTGGTCGGTAAAATTGACAATGAGATGACACACGGCAAGCAGTAAAACATATGCTTTGCTGCAAAGGTGTGAACACATGCACAATGCAACAGTCTGTAGATGAAATGAATTAGAAAATTCTTTATATATTTTCCTTTTCTCTCTCTCTCTCTATCTCTTGTCAAACTGCCTGGTGCATGTTTTATGGGATGGCATTTTATCAAAATTTTGACGAAAATTGCGTCATGTCAGACGTGGTCTCAGATTCAATGTCGTGATGCCGTCATTCTTTTGTTTTGATTTGAAATCCAGGAGAGATTTCCTCGATTTTCGGTATATCCACACTGCTCGATGCGTGGTTGGGTAATCTCGACGCATGATTGGGTAATCTCCATCTTGGAGGCTTTTCAAACTCTGCTTTCAACTACTGTACAAGCCGTGATATATAGGAGATCTTATTTTTTCGCGAGTCAGGACTTCCCAACATTTTTATAGCCAGAGGTTAAATTTGCAATTGGGGAGCTTACCAGTGGATAAAGAAACGTATCCATGCACATCATATTTATGTCAGCTTCAGCGTTAGTGTATTTGCATGTTATAGTAAATTTCATTACTAGAACCGGACTTGCGGATTTCGCTGAAAAATTTCAGCCTCGCAAAATATATGGCGTATACATGTACAGTATTATCAGGGCATATTACAACAGCTGGTCCTTGGTTGTTTGGTTTTGAGTTGCTTTGATATTGTACTTTGTGAGCAGTGTAACGATGCGCCATCTATTTCGCACATCATTTCTTGAACACAAACTTGTAGGTGCCTACTCTTGTATGCAGAGAGAGGGAGTGTTTTCTCTTACTTTGGAAATTTCACATCTACTGATATTGTGTCTCCATTGTTGTTTTGTTCCCGTCCCCCCCCCCCCCCACCCTTTCAATATGCGTACCTTAATATGGATGTCTTTGGGTGTACTAAAATGGATTTTGTTAACATACGCGTCAATCCTTGAAATGATGTCATATCCATTGGTTCCAATTCCCCTGTCTGCTGCTTGTTGACATTAACAAAAAAAGAATGATGCAATTTGAAATCTAAGTTAAGTACACTGTATATCGAGGACTATTTTCAAGGAGTGAGTAGTTAATCAATGATATAGTATTGTTTAGAATATCAGAGAGAGAGGCCTAGCTAGATAGCCTGAAGTTCATATTTAATCCAATACTAATGGTAAAACAAGTCACCTTTACCGTCGATGCAATGTACGAGTAAAATAGTGCGTGGATATAATAAAATATGTTGTTGTAAATGTCATGTACATTGAACTTTATATATCCTTTTGTCTTGAGCGACATTGTTGAATCTTTTTTTATTTCTTTTTGTCATCATTGAGCGAATGAAAAACAGAGAAAATAGATATGGACACATATGGTTTGTAAGTTAACATTTATTCTCTTCTTATTGTACATACATGTACCCCAGTGTGTCTTGTTGACACATTTGGAGTGGCTAGAAAATACTGAATGTTGTATTTCATGTGTAATGGTCAGGTATTTTAGTTTGAATGGTCACATGATTTCTTCCATGAACATTTTTCTTTTCTTTGTTTTTTCTTTATTTCAGTTTATGTTTCACTTTGTATATGGGGTGAGGAAGAAAAGAAAAGTTTATATGATTATTTTTCAGTTCGCAACATTATTGGAACCAAGTTGCTATGAATCTGCCAGAACTGCGAACGTGAATGCATGTATTTAATCTGCATCCCAGTGCTACAAAAAGGCTCCCAGCAACTCAGTTTTATTTCCCCAAGTAAGAATATGTCCTTGTAGCTTGTACAGTGGGACTAAAATTTGATGTAAGCTACTCACTACAATACATTTGATTTACTTGGCAAGTTCTTCAACCTTCACTAGAGTCTGATTTGGCTGTGAGCTTGGTGTTGTTGTAGTAAAATTCATCTCAAAGATCTGAACTGTACCAGGAATTATTACTGCTGTATGTTTTAAAGAAATGCTGAAAATGCAGCATGGCCCCTCTTTGAAAATTCACTGTTTTGTTTGTGGTTTGTTTGCCTAAGAACAGTAATGGTCTGTGTAATGTATGAAACTTTTTTTCTTTTAAAGATTTTCATTGCATTGAGTTTGCGGCACATCCATTGTTGGCAGCAATGGGCATGCTGTGATCCAGTTTTCAAGTCACTAGGAATAACATTTGTCATAAAAGTATGTGTATGAGTCAATACTGATTGTGTTAAAATTGTAATTGTTTGTCCCCCTACCTGCTCACTTTTTAATTTCAAACACTTCCCCACATTTTGAACTGGCATGGTAAAAGCATATTTTATTCAGCCCTCATGTATGGTTGTAATTGCAGACATCCTTATCAGACTTTTCATGAGATCACATTATGGAGGCTGCCACAAGAATATGTAATTATGATTTAAAAGAAAAGCAGAGTCAGAAAAGTTCAACCAGGGAGTTATGTGTGATACTCCCTTGGTTCTAAGAAAGATTTTACAATTTAATATCAGACATAGCCACATGCTGCACCACACACACACACACACACACACACACACTTGCATACACACATACTGACACACACACACAGTCATTGTGACATGAATACACTGTAGTGTTTAAAAAAAAAAAAAAAAAAATAGTGTATGTGTACATGTACAAGTGTGATATTGAAAACCCAGACACGTACATGTCGGCTCACACAAAAGTCAGCTTTTCTTGTGATGTGTTAAAACTCCTTACTGTGCTTTTCAAACAACATTTACGTACATTGTACATCGTAATGTGCTAATCGAAGCCTGCCCTCGAGTCGTACATCTGGCTTGGTGCTAGTGAGGATGACCATGTACGCTACTCTTCTGAAGCCATTGTTTCATGTAATTATTCAGAACATGTGTTCAAACCTAGCTAGAAGCGCTGTATCACTTCCGAAAGCGTTTCATGCCAGAATGCCAGTTTGAAAATTTAGTTTGTCGTTTCTGTAAAATCTCTTTTATCATTGTGACCACTGGTAACACGTGCATTCTGGACACCAATTGACCTGGGTCACAATACCTGTGTGTTTGAACTTTAACCCTGAATGCATTGTGTTACATAATGTATTAAATGCAATTTTGTTTCAAAGTCATGATCAGCGCATTTTTTTTTCCTTCTCGGCACGGCTTATCGGCTATTCAAGAGCTGAACAGGAGCACTGTTTGTAGTGTTCAGATTGTTCAGCAGCAAATCATAATTATATCTTTGTGATGATTAAAGGAATGTATGTAAAGATTATATTGTATATGATATGTAATCATCTCTCATGCTTCTGTACAATTGGCACGCAATGTCTTCAGTGAATATGTATTGTTGGGGTCGTACTGAACTTTCCTAATCTTCAAACTGCTGCTACACCATCATGCCAAAGTGTTGTGATAGATACCGAGGCTCAGCGTTTGACGACATGCATGCAGATCACTCTTAGGGGCGCGTGATACGCCAAGACACACTTGAAGGCGACCATGTAAACCCCCCAGTGTGTCTGTGTGTGTATGCCTGTATGTATGTTGTGTGTGTGTGTGCTTTCAGCTGCAATTATATTCATATTCATATTCACTTCAGTGAAATTCACTGCATATAAGAACAGGGTGAACCATGTATTGCATTGATAGAGAATTATTTTCACCTGGGAGACAGTGGCTTAAATCTGACCATGCAGTAGCAGTGATTATCGGATACCCTAGCTCTTCTTACTCCAGTGTTTAGGCCTTTCTTGTGATAAGAATTCCTATTCACGATGGCCCGGACAAAACAACTTTGATGAACTCCACCTGAAGAGATTCTATGACTAGAGTGGCTTGCTCATTTCGGTCCAAATTTTGCCATGTGCATGTATGTATGTATGTGTGTGTGTGTGTGTCAGTGTCGTGTACTGTAAAACCAGAATTTTTTGTATGCCTAAAACTTTTGCAAATTTTGCAAATATAACACACTAAAGTTTCTGTCTTCACTTTGAATGCTAGTAAAATATACATTGTACATGTATGTAGCATGATGCTAGTCATTTTTAACGGTCTGCGATTCATGAAAGTTTCATACCGTGAGAAAGGGAGTCGGCTCGAATTTGCAAAAGTTTCATGCTAGGAATGGTTCTGGTTTTACAGTAGGCCTTTGCATTGCTGCCAGCTCTGGCGTTAAATCATTCAGATATTAAAAGATTATTGCTGTAACCAACACTAACAACTTTCATTGCACTACGAGGAAAGTGAAAATGTGATGATGTTGTTTAAGCATATCAAGTTTGTATCTTTACAGGATATTGTTAGTTTTGATTTTTAATTTTGGTTTTGAGGAGGAAACCGTTATATCCTCATCTTTCCCCCATGCTAAGCCTCAATTTTCCCGCTGCGTGTTTTACAGGATGTCAAAATGGAAAGTGTAAGAAAGAATATAGTAGTCTGTACTATCTAGGGTATAATTGTTTCCTTGTCTTTTCAAAGTAAAGGAAAGCTGACAAGGTTTATCTGAAGTTCAATGCTATCATTTTGTGAGGAATTGCACAGTCGATGTAAATGTGAGTCACCATGTATTTACAGGGACATGGGTCCAGAGACTTGTTTCCATGTTCTACAAATGCTGAAGATACGTGTTCGAACCACAAGGGCGGTGCTATACGTGCAAAGTATAAAATCAGGATTGAAGAGAATGGACTATTAATATGCCTATTAAACATGTCTTAGAGAGTTGGAAAAGGGGGGTTGCTAACATAAGTAATTACATTGTATATCAAATTTTTTCAATGAAAACATTGTTTTTATTTTATCTGTTACTCTCATGTAGTTCTTTTGTTTTGTTATTACAATTTTAAGCATTTCTTTTACTGGCTACTTTTACCATTACTGCTGCTACTATTGTTGCTACCGTTAAATCTGCTACAACTATCACTATAGTGAAGTTAATGTGTGTCGTTGCTGGTACATGTATTTATAATAGGTCAGTGCATGTACATGAACCTGACTGAAGCATTAAACTGTATATTTCATGCCACAGACCCATGAATGAATTGAAACCATCAACCAGTGTGGATGGTATGCTTCTTTTTTCTTCTTCTTCATCTTCTACTATTATACTTCTAACTACTTCTACTACTACTTCTACTACTTCTACTTCTACCACTACTACTACTGCTATACTTTGTTTTCTTTTTCTTACTCTTCATCTTCTCTTTGGAATGCCATAAATGTATGTTGAGGAAAATGTCCATATTAACATTTTCAGATGTGCTCATTACGTTGTAGGTACAATTTAATTATTGTGTGTGTGCCCAGAGGGACAGTGACAGACAATGAAAGACCTTATCACGTTGTAAATTATCCATTCTGGAATAGTGGGGAATATTCTGGAAGAGTGGGGAATATTCTGGAAGAGTGGGGAATATTCTGGAAGAATGGGGAATATTCTGGAATATTGGGGAATATTCTGGAATAGTGGAAAATATTCTGGAAGAGTTGGGAATGTTCTGGAATAGTGGGGAATATTCTGGAAGAGTGGGGAATATTCTGGAAGAGTGGGGAATATTCTGGAATAGTGGGGAATATTCTGGAATAGTGGGGAATATTCTGGAATAGTGGAAAATATTCTGGAAGAGTTGGGAATATTCTGGAATAGTGGGGAATATTCTGGAAGAGTTGGGAATATTCTGGAAGAGTTGGAAATATTCTGGAATAGTGGGGAATATTCTGGAAGAGTTGGGAATATTCTGGAATAGTGGGAGATATTCTGGAAGAGTTGGGAATATTCTGGAATAGTGGGGAATATTCTGGAAGAGTTGGGAATATTCTGGAAGAGTTGGGAATATTCTGGAATAGTGGGAAATATTCTGGAAGAGTGAGGAATATTCTGGAATAGTAAGGAATATTCTAGAATTGAGATCTTTTGAGAGCATGTGTGTTTTCTTAAGAATTAAACTATTTTAAATGAGGTTACTCTGAAGGAATCGTAATTTAACCAAATTCAAAATGCTTGCAATTACATCGGGGGCATTTTATTGTTACACTTTGAGCTTGTCATTGTGCATGCAGCGCAGATTTGTATACAACTATGTCCGTATAATGTGCTTTTTTTTCCTTTGATTTTATTTGCTTCATTTTGAGTTTGGTGTCGAAGGGGAATGTGCATCATTTGAATGGGAGTAATGTCAACCCGACAGAGAGAAAACAAACGTAACCTAAGTTAATAAAGATGTACAGTATTCAACTGATTGGCATCACTGCTGTGCTTCGTTGATAGTTTGGGTGTGTTTTTTTTTTTTTTGGGGGGGGGGGGGTTGTGGAGTGTGCTGCGAGACCTTAGAGAGGATATTTTACCACACATTATGATGTGATTCAATGAATGCAAAAACATTGATGAAACACTGAGTGAAAATTTGAGCACAATAAGCCAGTTCACAAGTCACAATCTGAGCATTTGCAGATAAAGGTCATTGCAGACCTTGAAATTAACCAACTTGTAATTGCGGCATTTGAAAAGCTGGATAGGTCTTCATGAAAACTGTATCGTATGTCCCCCCCCCCCCCCCAAAAAAAAAAAAAAAAAAAACTACAACAGGACCCGTCAAAATTATAACTTTAAAAATAGTGAATCAATCCAAATACAATCAGGGTATGAAACTATAACTTATTGCCCATATCTTACAGAAAACCCCATTCAATTTGCTTCAGTGGTGAAAGAGAAATGAGGAATTTTGTAGAGCATTTCAGGAATCTTTTCCCTCCAAGTTCTGTCTATTGTGTGTACACATTAATGTGCAGTTCCAAGAGCATTCAAGTGCCTAACTTGGAAGAATCAGACTCATGACGTGCTTTACAACAATCAAAATTTCTGTGTGACCGCTCACCCAAAGTCAATGGGGTTTTCTGCAAAATAGCTATATGTTACATTTTAAGACCCTGAAGTAGCATTTGGGCAGTTACAGGGTTAATCATATTGGGTGTTATCAATGCGAAAATCTGATTGTAATTTTTTTGGGGGGACATACTGTATTACAAGTATACAATACATGTAGATAAATTCATATTGAACTACAATAGGTGCTTTACATATCAGAATGTACTATTACAAGTGAATGTGTACTCAAACCAAATAAACAATAGCCATAATTTTATGTACAGCACACTTTGGCCTATGTACACATGTTAATTACCACTTTCTGCTTGGCTGTTTGCAACTGCTCTTCTAGTTTAAAATTGAGTAATCCATGTTTTGAATTTCAAAAGTCTGTGGTTCAGAGGTTTATTACAAAGCAATGTTGCTGTTAACTGGCTTATTTGACAGTTATGATCGAAGAACGAGCTACACGGAGAAATCCATATGCTGCCCTCTCTAGACAGAGACTCTACAACTAACATTTTGATGTCTCATGTGGGCCATGTGAATAACATTTCAAAAGCCTTTTGCCAGAATGTTGTTTTTTTCAAGATATTTTTAAGATTATTTGAAGACCTCTTGATCCAGCTCCTCTAGAAGACTTGGAGAGTAAACCAGTTCATAATTAGCTCATATTACACATTGGTACAAATGACCTTTCTTTTTTCTCAGTTGGTTAGGCACTTCACTCGTTTTCAAAAGCGGCATAATGCATAAGCCTGCCCGACGTAACAATTTATGGAATTCATGCGTATCCGGGCAATTACCCCCAGAGGGCAATTACCCCCCGGCCAATTTCTGGTTTGTGGTAAGGTAAGAGTAAAGATTAGGGTTAGGGTTAGGGTTAGGTTTAGGGTTAGGAGTTTAGTTTAGTGTTAGGGTTAGGGTCAGGATTAGGATTAGGATAAGGGCCAGGGGAAGGGTGCGGGGTAATTGCCCAGGGGGTAATTGCCCTAGACCCAATTCATGTTCAAACAAAGAATGAGCTTGTGTTTAGAGCAGGTGATCAGAATACTCCATCTGTTGACAATTTAGCAGGCATCCATTTCATTGTTTTGTATTGAATGCAATAACAGCCTATTTCCTGTTATATTGCAAAATACCATTTTGCTGTCGGGTGGATGTGCTGGCAAGCACTAGTATTTAGATAAGGATCACATGAATAATCATCGCATCACAGATGCTTATTTCAGTGAATTTACAAACCAAAATGCCTGTTGGTACAAATGACCTTTTTCTGCTCATGCGCAAAGTGGAATTATGAACTGGTCTATGATATTTTGCATTGATAATTATAATAATAGTAACCAGTTGAGTTGATTGTTGGCAGCATTCTGCCACAGACATACCCATTCTGCCATCAACTGTCCAGTAACATAAGGTCACATCCAGTCCAAAATAAAAAGTGCTGAAAGCAATTAATAACCAACATGTGGCCACACACAAATTCACTTGAAGAATGTCACTAAAAGAATACTGTCAGATGGTTGGTTATGTTATTACTGGATGCTAGTAATCAGCTTTATAGATTGAACAGATTCTGAGAAATGTGTAAAAAAAAAAAATATTAAGAATATTATATGAAATTTTTAACAAATAGTACATAATTATGAAATAATTATGAATCCCCCCCCCCCCCCCCGACTTGTTGCTGGCATATGTTAACCCGTTGAGGACGGTTTGATTTTGCTACAACATGCATTTCTCATAGACTCTTGCCCGATATACTCGGGACTCGTCCTCAACGGGTTAATGGTAATATCATTCCCCATATTTTTTTAAAAGAGGCAAGTCAAGTGCTCATTTTATACTACATGTATGCTAGAAAAGTGAAAATATATTGTTGACTTTAATATCTTATTATGATTATTTCTTTATACTCGTTCTCAATGCCTGATATCACAAAATGTTGTTGTCTATCCACTATGGCAGCATGGAAACTTCAAAAATTTGTAACTTTTTAACAGATTGTAAGATTTTCCTCAACTTTTCACTGATATTGCTGCATTCACTCAATCCCCATGTACAGGTGCAAATGCAATTGTATTTTCTCTGGTTTCATTTCCCTTTACAGTTCAGGCAGGTTCTCTCACTATATGCAAACTCAAACATACAAAGCCACCCAAGTGAGAATGGGGCGCAAGAGGCCTATAAAATACAACTTTATGACTGATAATCCAAACAATCCTCATGCAGACATATGTACAATATATCCCATTCAATTTTATTTTCATACATTATGAACTTGCAATACACAGTCCATGACCAATAATGTGTGTCATATATACACATATATGCTTCAATATTCAATTTTTATCTTTTTTTGTATAACAAAGTTCCCACTCAGCACAGAGTCACTGAAAAAGAAAATGCACAAATTAAAGCAAAATGCCATTACAAAGAATTACCAACATGATTCAATACATTACAAAAAACAAACAAACAAACAAACAAACAAACAAACGCAGCAGGAAGATAAATAGAAATACAATATATGGAGAGAAAGCACTTCCAAATACAGAGACTTTCCAAACTCCACATAGTATGACGAGACACGACAAATAAATGAATGGAGACGGGCACTGCCTTAATAGCAATTCTCAATGGTCAATGGAAAAACTTTCGAATGAACCTCCAAACAACACATGATGTGTAACAGATGAACAAAGGTGATGCACGAGTTGATAAGTTGAGTAAATTGACTTGAGCGATGAATACAAATGCTATCATGTTATGAAACAAGATTTTATCCAAAAAAAAATATCAGTCACTCTTTCACTTCTTCCTAAAACATTCAATTACACATCAGGGGCGGATCCAGGAATTCCGTAAAGAGGGGGCGCGCTTACAAAATTAAAGGGTGGGCGCAGGCTTCCCTTCCTGAATTTTTCTTTTATTTCTTTTGTTTCAACAACAAACAAAAAAAAAACAATAAAGGGGGGGGGGGGGGCCTGCGCCCGGTGCGGTCCTCTCTGGATCCGCCACTGCACATACAATGAGACAATCAAGGTATAATGAACCATAACCTTACACAGGCCACAAGGAAGTTAAATCATGTTCGGTAAGGAAATACCAAACTTTTTAAAAGCAAAAGGTATAAAGGAAAATGCCCCACAAATACCACGAAAAAGATTTCTGGACTATCTAGGTATAAAGGAAAATGCCCCACAAATACCACGAAAAAGATTTCTGGACTATCTGCCAAACTGAGAGAATGGTGTATTCAACCAATTTGCCATTTCTCTGTTTTGATCTTCTTCTTTTGACCCTTATTGAGCTTTGTTCGCTGATAGAGTCAGCGAAATATAGTCTACAAGTGGATTCTTTAATAGACTGAACACTGTAAAATCAGACATTTTTGTATGTATTGAAACTTTCATGAATTCTGCGAGGTGCCAAGATCAGTCAAAGTAAAATTCACACAAAAGACTTTGTTTACACAAAGCATTGCACGCCAGTACAATACTGTACACAATCATGGTCAACCAGTTCTGAAATTTTCATGCCACGAATGTTTCCAGTTTTACAGAGATCGAGCATAATTTACAAATTTTAAATTCAAACAAAAGCATACTTTGTTAAATCAGTCAAATATATCTGTATGATGGATTTGAGATGAGATGATGTTTCCCTCAATTTTAATTCACTTCTCTTTTGCTGGATGGTTTGAGAATTTTTCCAGTCATCTTTGAGATAGGACCATATGAGTTGATCAACTTAAACTATGAGTTGATTATGAGCCTCACACAGTAGCAAATGAATGGTGATGTCAGCAGTTACAACATGCAAAATTGCTTTGTAAAATTTGCATGCTCTACAGAGAGACAAAGTGCAATGCTACTTTTTACTGCATGTCCCATGACAATGAGCTATTGACCTATTGGATAGTAAGAATCTTTTCATGAGTTGTATAATTGACTCTTACAAATAATTTTAAAACTGGTAAACAGATAAAACTTGGATACTGATGGATTATGTATACAGCATAATCAGCCATGCACACACACTACAATCTGTAAAGCTCCATTAAAAAAAATAATGACTTGTCTTTTTTTACACTGCAAGAACACAATAGTGGCACCGTTATGAGCTGGTAAACATGACCAGCATGAACGTTACTTGTTATTAAGGGATAAAGTTGGTGAATTCGCTGATCAGTCGCAAAATATTACGTCTAAACCAACTGCACACAATATTTTGCAATTACAGCTGAGCAAATCAGCACATACATTTTCTCTCAGTGACAAAAGAATTCAAACTCAAACCAGTTTACTATGAACTGTCTTTGGTCTTGTTATGTACACAGTAGGACATCTATTGGTCAAGTTATACACAGATTTCTAACTACATTCATTCTCAGATCGCCTGGCCAACATTGCTCAGTGTCTGTTCCTGCTATTCAACTCTGCATCATACAATGCCTAACTAAGCATGGAAATTCAATTTGTCTTCACCTCAAGGATGCTTCATTGTTGCATTTTTTTTCCTTTTGCCCCTCTGAAATTATTACACAAAACTGTACCCTAGGTACTTTTATCAGCCTTTTTATCGTCTTTGAACCATATTGCACTTTTGTTGTTGAGTTTCCTTCCTCCTTCTTTGAGATGACCAGGAAGAACAAATAAATAAAATTAAAGTTGAATAAATTGATATGAATACAAATATATAGATTAAAAAACAAAACAAAACCATAAAATCTAAGTTGAGCACATTGCCTAACGGAATACTGTATTCCATGCCGTATATCTAGCGAGTCTAATTTTTCACAAATTCAAACTTCCCGACACGAGTTTAATATGCGATGTGGAGTACAGTACTGAACATAGAAATGTATGAATGCAAGTTGCATTTACGTCAGGATCAAAGATGATATTTTCATGTGTTTTTAAATTCCCAAACAACACCTAAGTTGGGAAATTCACAAAAATAAAAACCTCAGGAAATATTCTGCGTATACAGTATGTAATTCCTTAAAATTTTTTCAGTCTTTCATGTTGAAGTAACAACTCTACAGAGGATACAACTATATATTACATATCACTTTGTCTCGAAGCAAGCAAAGTGCGTGAAACTATAAAAGTGAACATATTCTTTATCTTCAATTTGCAACTACTGAATTGTGATAGAAGGTGCTCATTCAAACCCAGGTCCAAAAAACACTGCCACTCACGGGATTTGTGCGGCAGGCAAAATAACATGGAAAATAATCATATACAAGGAATACAAACACAGAGTTCAACATAGCACCATGTCTTATATCTAGTTTCACCAAGGAGGTTTAAGAGCTGGAGTTCCAACTGGCTATGAATATTGAAGCAGCTGTCAGCTTGCTAATACAGAATAGGAGTGCACAAAAGAAAATGACAGGTGTATTTGTGCATTTGAAATCTGGATTTGATGCCGCCATTTTTCTGAGCAATCAATTGAAGAGCACACCTGCTTAGCTCCTTTATTTTTTCTTCTCTTTTTTTATATCTCTTCAGAATGACTCTAAAGTTCAGTCAGACTTCAATATATGTTCAAGTTGAACGAGCAACTATATCTGCTAAGAGTGTTTGGCACAGGCTGCTCAGACAAACTTTGCCACAAAAATTCTCAGTTTAAATCTACCATCATCAAGACAGCATCATGTACACTGTGCCACTTGAATGAAATCTAGAAGATAATCTAGACTTTCTTGAGCTGCTTTTTTTTTCCAAAGCGATACAAAAATAGACTTGATTCAGAAATATCACACATCTCCTTGTTTTTTTTCTGTTCCATGTTTCGTTATCAACTTTTCCTACAAGTTTCATCCCAATCCGTTCACAACTTTTAGAGTTAATTCACAAACAGATGTACAAACCGACGGTGACAAAAACATGACCTCCGTGGCGGAGATAAAAATGGCAAGGTGACAAATCATCCACTGTTGATCCATCATATGCTCACATCAATATCCAAAGAAGGTTTATATATCAACAGTGCAAAATACAAATAAAGAGATATCATGAAAACAAACCATATGGACACACTTTAAAACGCAATTTCAATACCAAACACACTTTTTGTTTTCATTCGGCTTTCACAAAAATTACAAACAAAGGAAAAATCAATTCTTTTGCTGATGTCATTTTGCTTTTTGGTATCAGGCAAATCAAAAACAAACAAACAAACAAACAAACAAACAAACAAACAAAAAAACAAACACTCTCTTCAATGCACACAAGCTGCAGCCAGGGAATTTGAATATATTAAACATATCTCCATGAATACGATGAAACAAAATATGAAAAAAAAAAAAAAAACATGTTCATGTACAGCACAAGTCTTGCAATCTTTTAAGATAAGAATCACGTTAGAATTGATTATTATAACATTTACATCTCCTCACTTGAACAATATAAAAATCATATATAAATATATAACAATAGTATTCTTTTAAAGCATTTATCTCACAGTTATGCAACAATCCAAGCATGAAACAAGTGCATTTAACACCTTAAACATCATTGACGCTTTATTCAAATTACACTTATACTTCTGGTTACTGGATTTACGTTTCAATCGATATCAAACAGCTGTAACGACACCAAGTTTCCAATTATCATAAACATGAATAACTTCTGCTTTCACACGCTGCAATAGATAAAAAGTAAGAATAGATACCAAAATCTGAAACAGTAGCATGTAAAATATGTAGAAAAAGAGTCGTGGTAATAATAAAAATTACCGAAAAGAAGCTGTTTCACAACTTTTGACCTCACTTCGTAACTGTGCTTCATAATCCACAGTGTACCAAACTGGTGACAGCTGATGATTCCGAGTGATCAAAGCTCAAACATTGAAAAAAAAAAGTTTTCAAATCAAATCATGTCTTTTGAACATGAAAATATATCATTGTTCCATGGCTGGCCAATGCATTAAACATCTTATAGCATTTTAAATAGGTAACTGTATCAAACTTTTTCAAAGGCAGCAGATGATTGCATTGAAGCAAAGCGTGCAGATGCTACAACGAGCATCAGCGCATGGGTCCTTAGAGATCTATCTGTAAAATGTTTTTGAGACTACCTGGTTCAAATTTTCAACTGTATAATCAAGTTAGTCACTTTGACCAATGGAATAGCTAGATCATCCCATTATTTGAAGAGTTTGTTCGCAAAAACCGATAAATCCATTTTTGAAGATTTTGAAGTACGGTCTCTGCCATAAAGTACAAAATAATACCTTTTAAATGATATATTGGTCACTACAAATAAAGGTACATTTTTGAAGTTTTGGTCAAAAGAAGCAAAAATCTTCTTATTATTCTCTTTATTTTTCTTGACCTTTAATCGCAAATATCTCCATTTGGCAAATATGGACTTATCGGTTTTTGCGAACAAACTCTTCATTTACTCACTTTGAACATTGGAATAGGTAGATCATCCATTGTAGTTACCTTGAAAAAAAAAAAAAAGGAATAGCCAGATTACCCATTTACTCACTTTGAACGATGGAATAGCGAGTTCACTTCTTTAGTTACTCACTTTGAACGATGGAATAGCCAAATTACCCATTATTTACTCACTTTGAACAATGATATAGCTTGATCATCCATTGGTTAATTACCTTGAGAAAAAAAAAAAAGGAATATTACACCAGACTATCCAGTAGCTACTCACTTTGAACCATGGAATAGCCAGATTACCCATTAGTTAGTCACTTTGAACATTGGAATAACCAAATTTCCCATTAGTTTTTAGTCACTTTGAACAATGGAATTGCCAAATTTCCAATTAGTTAGTCACTTTGAACAATGTAATTGCTAGATCATCCATTGGCTGTTGCGCCAAGTGGTTTGTGCAGGAACTCTTTAGAGCTCAGATGACTGGTGAAGTGTTTTTGCTACCATATGTTGTTAACAAAATTGAGTAATTCAAAGGCATTAAGTTAATAATTTTACACTTGACCCCATAGGCCTTCCCACTGGGGCTTGCATCTCACAGTTGGCTTGACTGTGCCTTGTATGTGATCACTGCTTGTTTTTACTACGGCAAGAGTGTCTTTGGAAAAGTCTACAAAAATATTTGTGACCCTGCATCAAAAAAACCCCAAAAAGTCACCACACATGAAGCTTCAAAATGATGTGTAACTCAATTCAAATGGAGTCTCCTAACCTATAAAATATTGGAAAGAAAGTACACACTCTGAAAAAGTGTGAAATGAAAAAAGAGGCTCTGAAATACAGGGTCTATTCAAGTGCTTAATCTTTTGATTACCAAGCTGTGCTAGCTGTGAGATGAATGGGACAAAAAACAGGATGTAAACCACGGGAGCAACAACAATGAAGGGATTATCAGATTAAGGTGGAATGGAGCATGATCTATTAACACATTCTGGCCATGACTGATGTCAACTTTCAAAGCTGTATAGCATCATCTTTTCAAAAGCTATCTATTAGAGTTGAAAGTGAAGAGTGTGCTAAGGATTTTCAAGAAATGAAAGGGGGCCTCTGGGTAAAGACATACCTGATCACAAGAGTCTACAAAAAAGGGGTTGTTAAAAAACTGCTGGAAACTCATTTTCTCATTTCTTTTATGATCCCAAACTTAGGTATAATGTAGAAGAATAAGTCTTTCAGGAAATATGAAAAACTCAAGATTGATTTTGTTGACTCACTTCATCTTTTTTGAGTCCTCGTGTACAATCAAGGGGTGCGACTTTTTGTTGGTTTTGTGACGCACGGTCACATTTGATGGTGTGTTTTAAAATATACTGTACATGCATATACCTAATAGGCCGGTTTACTAATGTATGCACAGATCTTTAATTTTGCACACGGCCGCAACCTCGGGCAAACAAAGGATGCGAGCCTGCAACGTCGGCTGCTGCAGCCGTCCCCGACACGTCCCCACATGTAGACTTACGTGTATGTTGTGTACATGACCAATATTGTGTGCGATGCATCAACTTCGACTTTACCTCCTGGCATTTCGTGTGGCTCTAAATCAATTCCCAACCTTAGATGAGGGAAAATTCTGCTGTGATCAAACGCAATTTGGACTATAGTTTCGATTTTATTGAATTTTGGCTTCGATTTTGTCTTCAGCAGTTCTGAAAATGGGTGGAAAACACTGCTGCTACGGAACATACAACAGTATGACCGCATCACTTCAAACTTCAATGATTTTAAGCATTATGATTGATTGTGAAATCTAAACTAGACAACGAATCTCTCATAATCGATATGTTTCCAAGGATTTTTTTTTAAAGTTAGATTCAGACTGATTACTAACTTCATGAAATAGAATGACGATTTTGACCTATTTTTCTATTAACAATAACAGTTAGGGGGCCTAGCCCTATATAGACTAGATCTAGAGAACTAGAGTAGATCTAGACGTAGACCTAAAATTTAAAACAAAAACAATGATAGACCTAACCTCCCTGACATTCGCAGTAGGCAACATTTATTTCCCCCGTTGACTTATTCATCACGACCCAGGTCTGGTACGTTGGTTTGTTGAGGTAGGACCCTATGTCCGGTCGGCCTAACCTCACAAACACGAAAAGGGCTCGTGTCCGAAACCTCATTGAACTTCAGGCTTGAAACACTCCCATCCGCGAAAAGACGGTAGTCCTCAAATGAGTCGTATCCCTTTAGCTTTTCCAGTCATAGTCAGTCCGATTGATGATCAGGTAGGACACGTCAAAGAGTCCAAAATCTGGAATACTCTCGAAGTTGGATGTAAACCCAGCGAGCTAGGAACGGAGAACGAGCAGCCTACCAGAGCGAGCTTCTCCTGCAGTGACCGGCCGGTGTCCGCCCGGGAGAGGTCGGGATCGATGGGCAAATCCAAATCGGCTACGGCAGTTGCACTAGTTTGATGACTTTCTCCTTGTTGTAGCCGCTTGTGCTCACACCTATATCCCTAAAATACTCCTTAACCTGTCCAATTCTTCCATGGCTTGCTCGAACTTTGGCTAGAACTTGAAGCTGACGCCATCTCAAAGCAAGATTATAACAAACAAAAGTTGTCGATTATCCGCAGCGAGTAATGATCGTAGACAATACACGCGTGAATGCAAAAAATGTGTGGCGCGCGCGTCCGCGCTCATTTCGCTTGCCCGACTTAGTTACAATCACTAGGGTCGCGTGGGGTTGACGTCATTATGCATATCATTAGTAAACCGGTCTATTAACCTATGAATGCAAGACCACTCTAGTATTAACAATGGATTACTGGTTGACAGAAAAATATCATTAATATTTTTTTTTCCCCACTGGGAAACATACACACACATTATAAAAGTCAAATAAATTGATGCCATGCGCATGATATGACACAGTCTGCATTAGGTAATGTTGTTCCAGTGAGCACTATTACAAAGTTTGGATGAAAGAGTTACCGAGCCATTAGACAATAAATGGGCTCATAACCAAAATAGTGGTCCAAGAACAAATCAATATGAACAAGGTGGATGTGAGATGCACTAATTGATAATTGGACCCAGTTTGCGACAAGGGGGCAACGTTACGGCAATTCAAGGTGAGCTCCCCTCTCGGTCGGAGCTTAGCTCAATATTTATATCACCATACCACTGTTGTTTAATTCTCTGCATGGGGGTACACAGAGTATTCTTTGGTCAGCCCTGTTTGCCATCTCCCGCTAGACTAGAACCATGCAATGGCATCTCCTTGAAGAGGAAAGAAAAACGAAAACAGGCCTCACTTCCTTCCTGCGGAAGTGGACAACAAGAATCTTTTGGAAAAGAATTCCAAGCTCTGGATGGCATCAGAGATCTTCATAGGACGGGGGTGGGGTCTCGTCCCCGCTCCGTTGCCGGGCGTCGGACTTGATGACCTCCAGGTAGGTCGGGGGCACATCGTTCTCCTGGTTGCCGCCTTCTTTGTTGTGACAGCCCCTTCCCGATGCATTTCCCTGCCCCTGCGTGATCTCCAGTGTGGCGAGGAGCACATCGGGCTCGTCGGAGCTCGTCCCCTGGGTGATCCCGTCCCCCAGGGGGAACCCCACCAGGCCATTAGTCCGGGGGCAGCGGTGCGGAGGCAGGTGGTGGCAAAAGTTAGCGTGCTGCGACACGTGGTAGGGCATGCTGATCCCGTCGCCATGCTGATTCAGCGTCCAGCTGACGGGCGAGTAGAGGCGACGCTGCGAGCTGCGCACCCGCCGCACGTAGACGAGGATGGAGATGACCAGGACGGCGATCACCATGGTGCAGGAGATGATGAGGAGGTTGCTGAAGTTGAGACCACCGGAGTGGGGGGAGATTGTTTGGGGTGGGCGCTGTGGATCTTCTGGGATTTCGGGCCCTGCTGGGTCAGTGAAAAAAAACACAGGAATGCTGAAAGAGTAAAACTTTTGATTACTTTTAGGTTACACTATGATGTCCATTCGATACATTTATTACGGAGTTCAAATTCACATTTTTGACAATCGCAATACTGACATTTGCAGCATAATTAAAATTACAGGGAGCATTTGTATGTTTAAAGGCCCTTTTCATTGAATCGAAGTGAGAGAGGCCCAGTGGCTCAGTCCTTGGTATTACAGCCATGCATCAGTAATTGCGGGATGGATAATTTAAACTGGAAATGTCGCTATGGCGACTGGTATGCCTCCACCATAATGCATGGTTCTCCGAATAGGCCTATAGCACAATGTCTTGACAATGTGTGATGACAGTTTCACATAACTGGCAAAATATTAAAAATGACAGGTTTGTCACAAATGCATTGAATGTTCACTTTCCTTGAACTAGGTTTATTTGGATGAATGGCTATACTGTCTAGTAAGAGTGCAGGTATTTAGGAATTTGTACCCAACTTTTGACCCTTTTATAAGTTTAAAGAAGAAGTGAAATTTAGCACTTTCTCGACCTTTGACCTTTTGGCCTTTGCCCTTTTGACAAGAAACTTCCAAGAGAATCTGTATTGGGTAATACATGCATACACTAAGTTTCAAGGAAAAATTCTACAGGCATTGCATAGATGAGAGGGAAATAATGACAATTTGATGAGTTGACCTCGACCTTTGACCCATGACCTGTAAATACCCTAAATGATCACTGTCAGTCAGTTGTACATGCACATATATTAAGTTCCATGAAGATATATCTTGAAATATTTGTGAGATATGGAGAAAAAAGTTAAATTTTAACATTTTCACTTGACCTTTGACCCTTGACCTTTGACCCCATGACCTTTAAATCCAAAGAAAGTATTATCTCCCCAGGATATACCCTCATACCAAGTTTGATGTAAAACCACCACACGGTTCTAGAGAAGTCGACAAAAACAAAACGGGACGGACATACGGACGGACGTACAGACGGATGGACGGACAGACGTACATACGGACGGACGACCCGAAAACATAATGCCTCCGGCCACTTCGTTGGCGGAGGCATAAAAAATAAATGGAACAAATTTTCCATCATTTTATAAAACAGATGATGAACATGTGACATTTTCTCCGAGTGTGGTACTAGGAATTGTGTGCATGTGGTAACAACAGTAACTGATCTAAACTAACTCAGCTGTACCTTGTGGGTTAACCTATTCCATAGTTAACCTAATGCACACAATTCCTACAGGACAAACTCAGGTCCCTGTTTTCTTTATCATACTGAAGAAAACATCTTTATGACAATAGTTGGCAAAAGTGTGGATTACACAATCAATGGTGTCTCAGCATCTAGTTGCCTAGTTAAACAAGCCAAGAAATAATCTTTGGTTTCGGTCTGACACTATTACTGACAATGCCACACAAATGTATCAAGGCTTCAAATAGATGTGGTACAGTATCAACGGCGAAGTGATATCACATCTCCCTTGGGGCGAATTATTTGTATAGGGCCCCATTTTCTCTCTCTCTCCTTTCGTTCTTTAAAACAACAACAACATCTGCCTTGGCTCACACCATACAGCAAGACACAGAAGGTTCAAATACTGTAAAACATGATATTTTCGCAGCATGAAATTTTCGCCAACTGCAGCCCACGGCCTTTCTCGCAGCATGAAATTTTCGCAAGTTGCCTCTAACATTCAATGCATTTTTATTCATTTTACAGTATTGCTCTCTTACTGCAGTTGAGTTCGTCCTCCCCTTTCCGACAGTCCTTGAAGAGGTCGCACCACTTGTACCTTGGGATGCACAGACCATCTTCGCACTGATTCTCCCACTGTGCACACTGCGAATGAGGCTTCTCTGAGGCTGGAGAATGGAGAAGGGGAGAAGAGAGACATTGAAAGGAGCATAGGACTATACATACATATCGTCACTGGGGCGACAAGACCTCGTATCTACAAAATGTCAAATGTTCAGGAGAGCCAAAAAACATGGCAGCCAAAGCACTATAGCGAGTGGGATAGCCTTTCCTTTGACATGCCGTGGTGGCTTCAGTTTTGGACTAAGACAGAACGTTTGGGATTTGGACAGGACATCACTTAACCCATTATTTGACTATTCATCCAAAAAAGTCACTTTCACCAAAATTGCAGATACAAGGTCTTGTCACCCCAGCGACGTTATAATCATTACTGTGTATATATTTTGATATGTCTGATTACTTACATTTGTTGGTTGACTCTCACTTTCATTTTTTTGCCTCCTCCTTGTACACCAATAAGGGCTCTCTGTTTGCTCAGCCTCCCCCCCCCCCCCCCACTTCCCCTGCTGGTGCTATTACACTCTTCTTTTTTCTTCACCCTCTTGTTGTTCCTTTATCTTGTTTGATGTAGCCTCCCTATTCATCCTTTTCCTTCAATGGTTGCCCCCATGGTCCTCAGGATCATTACTGACCCTCCTCTGCCTTTTGTCTGTCCACCCTCCTGCTCTAATCCCCCTCCCTTTACCTGTTGGGCTCCTTGCCCATGACATCCTACCCTCTCCTTTTGTTTTCTTTGTTCTATGTACCCAGCCTGTCCCTGACTGTTCTTGTTGTGTGAAGTCCTTATAATATGTGATTGCTTTCCCTGCCTGTTTGTCATTTTACCTCTGACAAAGATTCTTCTAGGATCGAAAGCTCAGGCCCCTTTTGACTCCATTTTACTCCACTGGCTCGCCACTATTGGATATAAGCAGTTTTCACCAGCTTTTTTTTTGCTACACTATACATTCTTCATACATTATGTAAACAGTCAAACCTGTCTTTACCAGCCACCTGAGGGAGAAAAAAAAAGTGGCCTTTTTTAGATAGGTAACCACTACAGACATGGTCTAAGACATTTCTGTGCACACATATCACAAATAGTACATCTGTACTGTTGTATACATGGAAGACTACTTTTTTCTCAAAAGGCATGGGTATGCATTCATGTGTACTTATATAATGACGGCCTTAATCATAATAGCCCAGTCACACTCACTGCATACATGTAGCCCAAGGGGGGAGGGGGGTAATTTGCCCCCCTCCCCCATCTCTGCCATTTGTGACCATGCATCACAACACAAAACAAAAAGTCGCATCCCTTGATTTTACGTGAGGACTCAAAACAGGTGAAATGGGTCAACTAAGTCAATCTTCAGTGTTGCATATTTTCTGAAAAAGCTATCTTTCGTCTACATTATACTTCAGTTTGGGATCATAACACAAATATGGGAAAGTGTGTTTTCAGCAGTTTTTCTACAACCCCTTTTTGGGGGAGAGTAAAATGATCAGGTATGTATTGGAGGCCCCTTTTCATTTCTTTAAATCCTTTGTACACTCTTCGATTTCAAGTCAGATAACTTTTGAAAAGATAATGCTACTGCTTTGAAAGTTGGCATTAATCATGGACAGAATGTGTTAATACAACATGCTCAATTTCAGCTTAATCTGATGATCCCTTCATTATTCTTGCTCCAGTGGTTGACATCTTGTGTTTTGTCCCTTTCATCGTACAGCTAGCGTGGCTTGGTGAAAGATTAAGCACTTGAGTAGACCCTGTACTTCAGAGCCTCTTTTATAAATTCCAACTTTTCCAGAGTGTTTGTTTTCTTTCCAGTATTTAGATGGGTCAGGGGAGTCCATTTGAATTGAGTTACACATCATTTTAAAGCTTAGAATCTGCTCATTCTGAATCCATGTCTGGCAACTTTTTGTTGGATTTGTGATGCAGGGACACATTTATCAAACGATTGTGACCAAACTTGCCATGCCAGTGTTAAATCATGTATTTAAAAAGAATGCATAGTCATATTCATCATACTGTTATTCTTTACTTGTCTAAACTAATTAAGCAAATTTGAGGGTATTTTTTAGGAATTCCACTTTTTGTGTTCCCCCATCTATGAAGAAAATACAATCAAATTTGGCATTCGTACCCCATCAAGTAAATTAAAAGTGGGTCAGGAAACACAGGGCAATGAAAATAAAAGGGGTGGGTTAGGTATCATATACATACACAGGGGACTAATCAAGTATAGATGAAAAGAGTAGAGGTTAACTTTGCAAGTAACCACCTAATGCTAAGGGGGTGTTTGGGCATTACAATAAAAATTGTGTAAAAAAAAAAAAGATAAGACATTACTCACAGCACGTTGCCTCGTCACTTCCATCTGGGCAGTCGCCGATACCGTCACACAGGGACTGTGCCACGACGCAGGTACCGTCGTAGCACTGGAAGTCACTGGAGCTACACAACGTGGAGATGGGCGGGGAATCCGGTAGGCCTGGTAGCATACAGAGAAATGCAGAGTAGCCATATAGCTTGATTACATGTAGGTGGACAGATTTCTGTGACTACCATTACAACTGTACTTTCTTCATCATTATTCTAGATATCATTAATATCAATTGCTGGGTATAATTAATATCAACAATAATTATTATCGAGAACAATTGGTATCAATAATTCAATTTGAAATCTTTTAATTTTAATAAATTAATACTATTATATTTTGGAGATGGGATGAAATTTGTGTCAGTTGAATTCATCTTCCTCATTACGTTGTATGTCTCTGAAACTTTTAGCAGTCGTGACTACATCTGTGTATATTTGACTTGAACCAAGTGTGGACTTCGCAGTGGTAGGAAGATAACACTAGTTAGGTGTTGGGATTTATATTTGTGATTAGTATCACTTGGGTTTATTCAACCATTGGTGTTTAGACTTTTTAACTCTTTATGTGCCATGGTGAAAACCCCCTGTGTGCCACATTATTCTGAGACAGCAACGTAGTCATGCTTTGAGAAAACATTGTTTTTCAAATCTATGTAACTTCTATAGGTTTCTAGACATGTAGTGAGCAAAGTTGTAGAGAAAATGCCAAGCTTTTCATTGATGAAAATTGTATAAAGACAAATCGGTGATCGTTTTTCTTGGAAATGAGCAGTAACTACATTACTGTAAAGGCATGACTTTTGCACACAAAACAGCCCCAGAATCTTAGAATTTACACGCAAATCTATTAGGGAACACCGCTTGATAGTCAATCAGCACATAAAATGCAAGCTATATACATGTATGTGAGACAAACGGTTCCAGTGACTCAAGACAAGTTTTGCTCACCTTTGAATTCTTCACAGTACGCTCCTGTCCAGTAGACGTCGCAGTGACACACAAAATGGTCCCCAATAACCTGGCAAGTTCCTCCATGCTTGCAAGGCTTGCTTAAGCAGGACATCGAGGCTAAAACTACTTTGTCAGGATAAAAAAGACACAGAATAAAATATTAGTAATGTTGCAGCTATTGTTGTTACCAAAATTTCTCTATTGCTTCTTCTTCTTATCATTAACATATTTATCATCACCATCATAAGCATCAGCAGCAGCAGAAGCAGTACGAGGTAGTAGGCCTACTACTAGTTAGCTATAGTAGTGTAGTAGTAGAAGCAGCAGCAGCAGCAGCAGTAGTATAGTAGTAGTCGTACAGCTGTAGTAGTAGAGTAGTAGTAGTTGTACATTACAAGTAGTACTAAGCAGTAGTAGTTGTAGTAGTAGTAGTAAAGACTGTAGTACCCTTTTAGAAGTACATTGTAGTAGTAGTACTACTACTACTAGAAGTCGCTTAGTAGTATAAATTCCTTGGTCATCTCCTACAAAGTGTAGTCTGCAAGGGTAGCACATGTATCTTACAAATGCTTTTTATAAAGCTGTATTATGGTCGAGACAATATCACCCAAAGTTTATGAAGAATAAAAACAGGATATAACATATATATACAGTATATAACGGATATAACAAGTGCGTAGATATGAAGTCATGAATAAACAACGACGAGACATTGGAATGCGAGGTTTTACCTTTTTCTTCGCATCGTTGTCCCGTCCATCCTGGCTGGCATCGGCATGATGTGTCCAGATCAGCTGTTTTCACACACATTCCTCCATGGTGGCAGTCGATGTCATGCGTACAGTTGAAGCTTGTGGGTGTGGCTGATACAATCATAGAAAAGTATGAGAAAAGTGTCTTTAATCCTTACTGTGCTTCGTTCAACAATTGGCCACGTCTTTACATGTTTTCCCTGTAGAACTGAAACAGGTGTCTGAAAAGTAATTGCTAATGAATAGAGATTACCTACAATGTAATCCCCCAATCCCTAAACTGCAAGGTTGTCAAATCTCACAAAATCAGCATGAGCTTCATGCAATTCACCAAAATCTAACTCTCTCACTCTGATGAAAGAATTCTCACGCTGAACCCTAAATCCTAAAAACAGTAAGTAAAAAAAGAAATGTCTTCAAAATCCATGATAATCTGAACATGTATACGAACATTCAATATGTCCAAGCCCAAACTTTCGAGATTTCCCACAGGCACAATCTCTCTATGCATGTGCTGAAATCTTAACCCATTGAGGACGGACTGATTTTGCAACAACACGCATTTCCCATAGACACCTGCCCGAGTATATTCGGGACTCGTTCTAAATGGGTTAACCGAGGTATGCACCAGAGTGTATCATTTAAAATGCAAAATGGAAAGTTTCCTACAGTGGAAAGGGGGGGGGGGGGGACGCTCGCCATCCAAAACATCCCCAACCCCCCCCCCCCCCCCCACCAACACTATCGCTGTGATCGATCTGGTTTGGCCGCTCACTCCCTCCCAGTGTCTCACTCTAAACTCCCACACAAGGTTACTCAAAGCCCCGCTATTGTGACATCATGACTCGGGCAGGGGTCTATGGGAAATGCGTGTTATAGCAAAATCAGTCCGTCCTCAACGGGTTAATACTTACTTTTCCGGCAAGATGCTGTAGGTCAGAGCCTGCTCTATATCGATTAGGATTGTATCCTCGGCTAATCTCATTCAAGCATGTTATCTTAAAATTCTAAAAATCTATGGGACATACACATAGCAGCCAAGGGAGGGGGGAAAACTGTATGAGACATTATACGTATACATACGTGTAGTAGTTTACTCATAATCAACATACACAGCTGATGCTTGTCCAGCTTGTTCTTAAAAGCATTTATTATTTATCAAAGCATGCCGAGACCACACCTTCTGGAAAAGAATTCCACATATCCACCACTCTGTAGGTACAAAAATAATTCCTCACATCCAATCTAGCATACCAGCACTGTTTTCAAAGCTTCACTGAGTGACCACGAGTTTCCCCACCACTAATACAACTCAACATGTCAAACTTTATACAAATAATGACTGCTATGAGGGGCACAGTTAAAATTATGGGCCCAAGGTGATGTGAAAACCGTAACTATGCCCGAAGCGAAGCTGAGGGCATGGTTATGGTTTTCACATCACCGAGGGCCTACATAATTTTAACTGTGCCCCGCGAATATCAAGCAGTCATTATTTGTTTTATATACCGAAAAATATAGATACCAAAAATATAGATTCTAGTCTCTTTTACAGCACTTGTAATCAATGCTGATCGACAGCGCGGCGGTCATATTATTGGTGCGTACATTATACATATGAGTGATCATCTATGTGTACAGTGTACGGGGTCGCGACTGTCTCCAAACCTATTTACAGGGCACAGTTGATTTATGCACTTGTCAATTGAAGTCCCGGCCCATGGGTACCCGGGGATGGCCGGGACTTGCAACCAAGTTGGGCGGGGATTTCAGCATTTTTTTCGCCTGGGTGGGTCGGGAATAGACCGGGCTTTGTAGGGGGAAATTCACTTAATTTGCCCCGGTGGGCCGGGGATGTAGCGGGGTGTTGTCGGGGGAAATTCAATTATTTTGCCCCGGTGGGTCGGGAATGGACCGGGGTTTGTCGGGGGAGATTCACTTATTTTGCCCCGGTGGGTAGGGAATAAACCGGGGTTTGTCGGGGGAAATTCGCTCCAACCAAATGGCAGGCATTTGGGGCGGGAATTTTGGCCGGGATTGAGCCAGATTTTGCTTGAGAGTTGATTATGACTTGTACCATTTCCAGTACGGTAATGTGACCATAAATTATTTCGCTTGACTAGCAATTCCCCGCTATATTGGGGACTCCGTAACGTTGCCCAAAAGTTACGTAAACACATGAATCACGTAAGAGCCTAGCGCGAAACATGCGCGATTTGCGCATTTCATGAATTTTTCTGACGTGGAACCTTCGATCGTATTGTCCACGGATGTGCGCCGGATCGGCGCTTTACGCGATTCCACGCGGGCGGGCTCGGTCACACTGCCCAAAAGTTGCGTAATCGCATAACTCACGTACCGGTAACTAAGAAATTTGGTTTTGTGTGCTTGTCCGTCGAGAATTTTACCATTTTCGCCGATTTACGCAATGAAAAAACACCGATGAATTGCGCAAGAACTACGGAAAGATCACGCAAAAATATAGCGCCACAATCATACGTGAGTTGTTAGTGATACATTAGTGATTCTTCGATCAGTATTTCGTGAGTATTTACCGTGTTCTGTTAATAGGCCTACGCCAATATTTTTTTTTCAGTGACTTTCAGTGATACGTAGGTGTTGCAAGCGCGAAACATGCGTCATTATAGTCTGCTTTTTTGTCAGTGGAGAGTCGTTGGTGAACGCGATAGCGGCAACATTTTTGCGAACAATCACTGATAATTCGCGCATTGTTCGCGTAAGAACCACGCAAACTACGCAAAAATTACGTAAAACAGCGCAATACTGCGTAAAATTTTTACGCGAAGCCGAGTTTTGAGCTCCTCAAAACATGGAACTGCGTAAAGTGCCGATCCGGCGCACATCGGCTGACAACTACGAAGGTTCAAAATTGTAGACAAACTCATGAAATGCGCAAATCGCGCATCGTATCGCGTAAATTAAGGCTCAAATTTCTTACGTGATTCATGCGTTTACGTGACTTTTGGGCAGTGTGACAGGTCCTCAAAAGCCAGGTTTTTGAGCAGCTCAAAACTCGGCTTCGCGTAAAAGATTACACACTTCTAGGCAGTATTGCGCTGTTTTAGTTTTTACAATTTTTGCGTAGTTTGCGTTGTTCTTACGCGAACAACGCGCGAAATATGCGTGGAATATCAGTGATCGTTTGCGAAAATGTTGCCGCTATCACGTTTATGTGCGATTCATACACAGTTAATTGTGATAAAGCGCAGATTATGCGTGATTTTCCGTGGACCTCTGTCGTCAGGCGTCGCGCACAATCACGAATTCGCCCTATTTGGGGCCTTTGCGTGCCTATGCGCTGATTAGTGATTTTTTAGTGATATTTCCGTAGTTCTTGCGCAATTCATCGGTGATTTTCATCGCGTAAATCAGCGAAAATTCTCAACGGACAAGCACGCGCAAAACCAAATTTCTTGCGTGATTCACGCAAACTTACGCGACTTTTGGGCTGTGTGACCGGGCCTTGGCCGGGGATTTCTATACAAATATGCCCGACTTGTCGGGGACTTGGCCGGGGATTTCTGCACAAATATTGCCCGGACTGTCGGGGAATTGGCCGGGGATTTCAACTTCAATTTTGCCCGGCCTGCCGGGGACTTAGCGGGGGATTTCCGTGAAAATTTTGCCCGACCTGTCGGAGACTTGGCCGGGACTTGGCCGGGTAGTGTAACATGCAAAATTGCAAGTGGGATGCAAGTCCCGGCCATCCCCGGGTACCCATGGGCCGGGACTACAATTGACAAGTGCATTACTGTGCCCCGGTGCCGGGCACAATAAATCAGAAATGGGGCACAGCTATTTTCATGACTCCGCTTTTAACCAATCACATGAGGGGATTTTGAGGTATATAATATGTGATAATGACCATGCAAATAATTGTACATCAATCATATCCCTTCAAGGCTTCATTTTCGCTTGTAACTGAGTGGACTCAAAAACAAAAATGGCAGGTTAAGCTACAGTGTGTAAGAGCATGCAGGGACCACAGCACAAAAAGGGTTAAGCTTTATCCCTGCACGTACTGAATTAATTGTAAATTATCGGGTGGGAGAGTGAATGCAGGAAAATTCAAGACATACTGTATGATGCCAAATACTTCGCGAGGTTTCTATTTTCGTGAATTTCGTGAGTCAGGTGCTATTCGCGAAATTAAAGACAAACGGATATAATGACTCCGATCCCGATATGAATGTGATGAACATGTATACATTTCTCCGTTCAGTACAGTACTCCACAATCGCGAATTTAATAACTTGCAAAATCGTTGGGAAGTCCTGATTCGCAAAAATGTAGACTCGCAAAATGTATGGTGTATACCGTAATACAGTGGACTCCCGTTATAACGAAGTCCTTGGGACCGGCAGTTTTCTTTCGTTATAACGAAATTTCGTTATAACCGAATGAATAAACAATAAAAATACATAGAGTTGATAATGTTGCGGCCCTAAATTTTATTTCGTTGTAACCGGAATTTCGTTATAACCGTGTTCGTTATAACGGGAGTGCACTGTAGAACACATCAGTGAAAGTTTGAGGAAAATCAAACAATCCATTAAAAAGTTATGCTATTGAGGATTCAGTGCAACCATCACTGGATGAGAAGACTACAACAGTTTCTGAAATCATTGCAGGACAATGATAGTAGAATTATGAAAGAAAATAAAATACAGAATTGTACAAAATTTCATTTTTTTTATGAAAAGTATACATTCCAATTAACTTCATGTCATAAAAAGTAAATGCTGTTCCCCTTGCCTTTTGACAGAAGTACATGTATTTTAAAATCTAAGTGCTCAATTTATTTTGCTAGAAATATAAGTATAATGTTGAATTCTCACAAATAAAACTGCATGGTTGCAGACCTCTATGTACATTTTCCTGTGCATACTCCTGCTTCAACACTCACAACAATCATTGCAGGACTGCCTCCCTTTCATCTCCCCCTCCCCAGCAAAGGCAAAATCAAAGTCATTACTTTTGTTTGTGTGTTTGTGTGTGTGTGTGTGTGTGTGTGTGTGTGTGTGTGTGTGTGTTGTTGTTGTTGTTGTTGTTGTTAAAGGGTGTGTACAGTTCTGGTTGAGGTGAGGATTTAGCTTTTAACGTTTTGCGAGATATTCAGAAACCACTCTATGAGATGTCAAAGAGCATGCAATTCTAAGGGGTATCAAAAGTTTATTTGATGAAAATCGGTTTGGAAATGGCTGACATATTCAAAAACAATGTGAAACAAAGAGATCCTAATAAAAAGCGTGGCCTGTCGCCTTTTATTATTATCACTTTTTTTGATATCTCAGCAATTTGAAAACCAATTTTCATCAAATAAATGTTGAACCCTTCTTAAAATTACATGCTCTTTCATATTTCAGAAGAGATTTCTCATTATCTCACTTAGGAATGTTCAAAACATGAATCCCCACCTCAGCCAGTACTGTACAGTCCCTTTAACTACACTTGTCTGTGCTAAATACTGTGCACAGGGCTGCCAACTCTCACGCATTGAGAGCGAGACTCATGCATTTTGGTGCTTTCTCACTCTAAAGCTTTATTTCATTTGCATGCATTTCTATTGATGTCACTCATTTTTTTTTTATGACTCCTAAATTATAGCATTGGCCTATGGGAGTCTCACTCTCAACTAGTTTCCAGTGTTGGCAGCCCTGATACTGTATACGCCATATATTTCGCGAATCAAGACTTCCCGACAATTTCGCGAGTCGTGTACTGAATAGAAGAATGTTAAAACGTACGTCACATTCATATCAGTATTAGAGTCAATATTTTCGCATGTTTTTGATTTCGCGAATAGCAGCTGACTCACAAAATTCGCGAAAATAAAAACCTCGCAAAATATTTGGCATATACAGTACTTATTATTATATTACCTCTGCTAACAAAGGAGATTCAAATATGTTTTCATCAGTGTTGGTTTGTCTCTCTGTTTACAAAATTAACCAAAAAGTTGTGCAAGAATTTGAATGAAACTTGCAGGAAGAGTTAAAAATTTTGTTTTGGTAGTCATGGTAGTGATCTGAGAAATTGCATGGATTTTTATCTTTTTTGCAGACAGGATCAATGAACTTCACACCATGCATATTTGCGGTTTGCATGTACACGCCCATAGCTCGTCCTCTCTTCAGTCAAGACGCCATGGCTTTGTAGATGGAAGCTCCAATGACGTTACATAACAAGAGGCTTCTAGTAGATCTAGTCAGTAGGCGTGTCTTCATCAGCCCAAAGTTCAAACTAGCGGGATATAGTGTCTATTACAGTCTTGGAAAATAGCCCGATACGGCGAATGTGTGTCTTCATCAGCTCGAACAGCCCGCTTGGGGAAAGTAGCCCGAAAATTGATGCATGCGCACTTTGCATCATTACTCTGCTTAGCTCGTGGTTCGAAAGTGGATTTCCCCACTCAAAATCTCCTTTCTCACCGTATGTACATTTGTACAGATGTACGATACTACAACCAGAGAGGTGAGCAGTACAGCATATTCTCTCCAAATGGATAGTAATAACACTATTCTTTCTTCTGCCCAGTGAGGCATTCTATACGAAAATAATGATTTTTGATGTTTTAAACAAGCCCAAAATACACACAATCTGCAAGAATCTTCAGCTTAGGCAGAGTGGACCAGAAGAAAAAGTAAAAAAAAAAAAAAAAAAAAAAAAAAAAAAAAAAAAAAAACAGCCAGCATGCACATCACTGAGTTTTATAGGGAGGTGAGAGGAATCACCTCCCTGTCAACAACAGTACATGTAGGCCTAGTACACACATGTGATCCTTGAATACACCGTACGTGTATGTACTATACACAGTCACTACCTTGTACATCCATGCGCTTTTCATAGCCAGCTGGCTAACCAGAAGTGTGGAGGAATCGAGAAAATTTCGGGCTGAAGGAGACGCACCCAAAATAGCTATTTCACAAATTAGAGCTCTAGTTTACGAACAAGACCAAGATTTTGGGGAAAATTTTCCCAATCAAATAGCGCGCTATTTGCGTCTTCACTACACAGATAGCACGCTATCTTGACATCGGGCTAGTTTGGTAACTGCAAGATAGTGCGCTACTTTGAAACTTCGAGCTGATGAAGACACACAACAACTGCCATACAATTTTCACACAATTACATGTAGTTTATCGCACTCTGCTGAGTAAGAATGCTAATCCCAGGTAAATACTAGGTAATAAAATTAGATCTAATTTATAAGATGAATTTTGCTACTAGGTCTAATAGTAATGCTACATTACTATTTACAAATGCTATTGTTAGATTCTGTGGTCGTCACTGCACTGTGGTCAGTGGAATCAAGGAGGTTCTAGAGAATGGAGTCACAACCGTCTCATTTCCTTTACTAGATGTTCGAAGTCGCCGCTCAAAAATAATTGAAGCATGTGCAAAACAGGATCTGCCGCGCAGATAGGAAGACAATTGACTTGTGTCTCATTGCATAATCACTAGCCACTTTCAAAGGAAGATATTTCTTTGTGATGGTAATTACTTTTCGCTATCCCTTCTTATAAAAGGTAACGTTAGGTGGCACAGACATGAGGATGCGCGAATAGAAATTGAGCAAACAATGCTGAAATGAAGATGAAAATTACTCGACTGGGCATATGCGGGCACAAATCTGATATATCTATCAATAAAGAATAACTTGAAGATTATTCCATATTAGTTTCACTTGTGGAAACTAAGCGGAAAAGTGATAAAACCAGCTTTCCAGGATGGTACAGTTTTAAACATTTTCACATGATACAGCTCAGATTTACACTTTTGCACAAATTTCTGGATGGAAATGTCTTTTGTTTTACATGCTTTATCATTAATTGAAATTTCATTTCATTTAATAAATAGATAAGCAAAATAAGGCCAAAATTATGATAACATTCAAAATTAATCTTCAGAATGCTGAGCAAGACAGCGGCAAGGAACATCAATCATCAAAGGCACAAGTGCACCTGTGGAATTCCTTTGTAGTACATCAATAGAAATCTGACAACTGTTTGAATATTAGTCACAGCCAGGTCGCAGTTGGAACTCCAATGGCAATGTGCCAATATAACCTCCAGTTAGTCCAGGACCTTGGTGTGGAATCAAACCATTAAAGTTTACATAGAAAATACCTAGTGTGCTTACTGGTACCGTTCACCCATAGAACAAACAAGAATATTTCATTTTTGCGCTCAATTCTATGGTCACATAATAGAGGCTATATCTAAAATACTCGTATCTCTATGGTTTCTACTGGCTGTCTATGGTTTACAGTGACCGTGTATGGATATCAAGACTGTAAACATGTTTGGTATACAGCAGTACTTGGCATGACGACTGTGGTGCATGGTGCGTGTTTGCGTGCAATTCGCACTGAGTTGCTTGCAAGATTACTAGTATACATACTGCATAGATCCTCGGATTTGTGTTTTCATACATTGCACAATACCCTCTGATATTGAATTTCAAGGCTTTACACGTCCACAAAATATGATTTGCTCGTCCCAAATGTTCTACTTACCTGCAACATGGACTTGAATTTCTTGTGCGAACCAGCATAGACAGGAAAATAGCAGATTTGTTCGCCATATCATAGGCCAGGCGCTTGCCATTTTAGCTGCATCGCGTAACCTTTGTACTTTCTCCGGAAGCATTTGCGATATACCGTATCACAGTACGTGCCTACGCCAGTGATACTCAAACGCACCCGTATTTTGAGCGTGTTGAGTAGGCAGGGATATCTTGAGGAGATCATTCGGAGAGGGGCGAAGCGAGGTGGGTACTCGGTATGTTTACAAACACTGGAAAGGGGGCGGGGCTCAAATACCACCCCCTCCCCAAACACACACACACATTGATTGTGTTCATAGAGCTCTTCCCACTTTCACTCTAGAGGAGTTTAGAGCGGGGTATTACAATGGCTAACTGCAATCCGTAATTCATAGGTCGACGTCACCACAATCAAAATTTCTCAAATAAACTTAAATTTGCATTATGTTCATGTGACATTTAATTATCTTGTTTAAATTCAAAATTAGGCCTATGGGGGACTATACACACAAGTTATAGGAAATACATCTGCATGTGGACAACGTGATGAAGTAGGCCTTGTACATCACAAGAGTTCAAGAACACTAGGCCTACAGGTTAAGATGATACGAAATTAAATAATTGAATTATAAACGGAGCCAAAACACACTTGACATAAGAGCATTAATTGATAATAATTACAGGCCCTATCTTACAGATAGAACGTTCGTTTTTCAAACACTGTATAGATAGTGCCAACGATAATTGTAACCATTCACAAATCATTAATATTGACACTCATCAAAATCAGCATTAAGATTCATTAAGTGGAGTGGGGTGGGGAGAGAGAGTATGCCTATTAAAAAAAAAAATCAAACTTATTTTTTGAACCATCAGAGCAGCATTACATTGCAGACTTTGCAGGCTTTGCTGCATCAACAGAGTGAAGCCTCAAAGTGTTTCACTTCCAAATATAAAACTATGTTGATGACGCTTTATGCGTCATTATAAGAAATATTGCAAACATTCAGGAATGCCACACGATAATGTATTTTAGTGATCTTTGAACTGCCCTATCATTATTTGTTAAATGTTTTCATTATTCAACATCTTATAGGGTGACGCACTTCAATAAATACGTACCTCGTGGCATTAAAGGTCCTCTTTACCCTTGGGAACAGTGATTTTAAAAATTGAAAAGATATGACATTTAATGCATAATATGTGTAGATATGTTATACCGCAAAACATTCTGTAATATAAGATTTTCGCGATAAAGCCTGAAATAAAAGGAGATATCTGTACTTTTCTCAATAGACCGTAACTGTAGACGGTTTAGTCTGGAACCATTTTTATTATAACTATTGTTCACATTATACTTAACATCGATTTTACCGATTCAATTTTTTACAGTGGTAGTTTCTATCCCTAACTCACATTAACACTATTCTAAAGCACTAATGCTGGGTTTTTGTTTCATCTGCAAAATACAATGGTAAATATGCCTCTAACATGACAAAAGTATCTATAACTCCCATATTGTTCTTGTTGTTGTTTTTCCAGGAAGTTCGTTTCTACTACAAAGAACAAAGGATACAGAATTCATGATTCATTCTTAGCTCCCCCTCCCCCGATTGTCCATAACAATCCCACACTTTACCTTCTGAACAAAACTGTAAACTTATAAACCTTTCTGCTTGGGCATCTATTTTCTTCTTGGCTCCTCTTCCTCTCTGAGAGATAAGGCAATTTCTTCTTATATTATTCAAGGTACACTGGATGATTATCATCTTATTTTTATAAAATGTCTGTGCACATTTTCTGATGCTTTTGTCTGGCCTTGTCCTAGTTCAAGTACTTGTTTTTTCTCTGAAACAGACGGATTTTGCCCAATGTTTCTTGCCTTTGATGACATACTCGACATAAGTTATTTCATTACTTTCGGAGGTCCATCCATTTGCCATTCATATTGTCTACTTTTTTGCAACCGTTTATGTCATTGTATTTTTACTTGTGTGTCAATGTTAAGTATCATGTCTTTTGTTCATGTTGTCATGGAAATGGAAAATAAATTCATTTCAATTCAATACTCTGAAGGTTCCAGTCCTTCAAAACAACCACAAAGTACTTATTGTTCAAAATTCATGATACAGCTACAGATGTACAAAAGTTCTGCAAGGTTTAGGAAACTTTCACGTCATTTAGGGCCTGTTATTATAATAGGCTGATATTTTGAAGTATCACAGATTTTTTTTTTTCTTCTTTTACCCAAAATGACTGAAACTTATTGAGAGAAGGGAGTTTGATGAGGCTTATATACGCATATTAATTTTCTTATGAATAACATACTCTCATGATGAAACTTTGGCGACTTTCGTCCGTGAACTCAATACATGTGAATAACAGGCTCTACAAAGCGGGGGAATGAAAGTTAATTTTTTTATCCTTTTTTTTTTTTTTTTTTGGTTCTTATTATTAACATTGGCATTTTCTTTCTGGCAAATATTAGGGTTGTTTGATTTTATGAAATAACTACTAATGCACTGGTGTCCGCAGTTATTATGGAACCGTGCCAGCCAATGATATCTGTATTAATGATATCATTATAGCCTATGGATATAAATATGAGTGATCCCCGATCTACTAGTATCACACATGAATCACTGAATGTTAAAACAGGGTTCAAATTTAAGGTTACTATTAGTGTGGGATTTGTACGTGCCGGTCTTTGTCATTTTACAGTTGTAGGCATACTCCTAAATGTATGGCGCCCTCTATATTCAAGATCTCGTTATTTTCGTGTGTTTGACTAGAGAATGCAGTGTTACTTTCAATATAAATAAAATGAAAAAGTGTTGATGTTATAATAATTATTTTCATTAATCTTCTTCTCGTTCTTCTTCTTCATCTTCTGCTTCTTCTTCTCCTCCTCCTTCTTTTAATCAGGGGTTGCTGCAAAAGGGGAGATGCTGAAAAAAAAAATCATAACTTTCAGAGGCCTGGCCGGGGTCGACTTCGTCGAATGGAAGGGGGGGGGGGGGATGGTTTGAGAGGTTACCATTGACTTTTAACATCCACTAGCGTTACCTTTAACCAACCCCTACATCTCTCTGTTTGTAAGTGTCTAGACCTTAAATTCTCTGTATTTTTTCTTTATTTCTTTTTTTCTTAATTCGTCGGCCTGATTAAACACACACACACATACACACACACACACACACACACACACACACATACACACACACACACACGCACATACACACACACACACACACACACACACACACACACACACAATACGGGTGCACGTCACGAGACCAACACCCACGAGTCATACAGCCCATGAGTCATACAGCCCACGAGTTATACAGCTGCTCACGAGTCATTACAGCCCATGAGTTCGACACTAAGCCAACAAGGCCCACGAGACCGACACATTAAGCCTCGTGTTATATCTGTCGACCTCGTGGGCTGTTTTTACCTCAGTAGTGTCGAAGTCGTGGGCTGTATGACTCGTGAACTGTATGACTCATGGACCTGTTTTTAAAGTCGAACTCGTGGGCTGTATGACTTGTGGGTGTCGGTCTCGTGGGTTGACCCCTACTGCGCATTGCAAAGTAATAATCACGACATACAAATTCAAACATAATTATAAATACATTGTCCTAAAGATTAGTTTTTAATTTGGTCTTAAACTCATTAACTATAAGCCTAACCAGTGTTGCAATGGATAAACACAATGTCGGAGATTTCAATTTACAACAAACAGATTATAAAATTTCTGTTCATTCTTTTAGCAATTATTTTCAGTTATTTCAAAACACATAGAAGTATTCATGTGACTCTGCGAAGGCTTTTGTTTATACGTCTGTTTGCCTTTTAATTTGTTTTGAACACAGTAATTCTTGAGATTTAATTCCGTTACTGAATGATTGTTTTGTTGTTGTTCTTGTTCTTAAGTTCCATGGAGTCGTAAAGCCTTCCCAGATAATCATGATGCATTATGAAAACCTTTACACTATAATGTTGTCGGACATTGTGTAAATTCTTTGAATTATGCCACCACATGTATATTGGTACAAAAAATGAGTGATGTTTTGTATAGACAATGGAGGAAATCATTGCCCCCCCCCCCCCCACACACACACGCTCATACACAGTACAATCATGTTTTATAGTTTATTTACACTTTTTACTTCTCTGAAAAAAAAGTGATCTCCTTCAACTCATGACCATCCTGAATTAACGGACCTTCATATAAAAGGTTACTTACAATATCATACAGCACGTAGATAGCATGTATACAAAAGACATATTGCAGATCTCTCTTCGTCTCTTTTAATGCTAATGTTATCCTCCCTTCTTCTCTGTATCTCTTTCTGCTCCTGTGCACAACACGGGGACCTTCTCCCTATTGAATTTTCGATTGCATCCAATAATATGACACAGCCATTCCCCGTTCGTCGCGGTTGTCTTGATGAAATGATGGATATAATATATCACACCGTATCAAGTGAAGAAAAAAAAAATGAAACACGACTGTATTATTGTTAGATCCATCTCTCCCTCTCTCCCTCTCTGGCGAAAAAAAAAAAATGTTGAGGCTGGGTGGATGTTTCCTTCAATTAGCAGGCGACGAATAATGTATGAATATCATGGTTATATCAGCCACATACAGACATAGTGACATTCATGCTTATGGAGGGGACCAGGGGAGGGACGGGGGGGGGGGGGGGGGGGAAGAAGGGGGAAAGGAGAATGAAGGTTGGGTATAGGTGGAAAAGAATGTCATTATGGTATAATGATGTCTGGATGTGGTCGCGGACCAAACCGCAAAGATAATACATTGTATGTTATTATCATCATAGTATAAATAATAAATACATTGTATATTATAATCATCATCATAGTAATCTGGATATAAGTATGTTTCTCAACGTGTTTACGTTTACGTCAAAGTAGGGCAATGATTTTGCCAATCAGTTGCAAGTAATGTTTCTATTGTACGGCTATATACACATTGTAATGACTTCTCAGAAATTTTCTTGATAAAAATGCGGTAATGTAAACATTCAATTAAACAGGTTTTTCTTTAAAAGCATAAAACCAACTGAAAGAAATTCACGTTTGTCAAAGAGAGAATGAATAGATTCCCCTATGCTCGCCTCTCCATAAAAACAAAAGAAAAAACCCAACAACAACAAACAAACAAACAAAAAAAATAACAACAATGACGCTACAGTATAATACTATAATGCGATGGCTCTGAACGTTTTATGGCTTCGATATGATTATGAAACGGATGAATAAATTTGTGCATAAAGTCCATATACTTCTGATATATATTATATTATATACATTAATATATAATGATATATGTAAACATTTATAATGTACACACACACGCACTCACACACACACACACACACATATACATATAATTTATATATAACATATAATATATATATAATATATAATTTATATATATATATATATGTCAGTGCACCTTGTTGAAAACTCGCCCCAAAGAGCCCAAGGTTATGCTGAGCATTTTCATTGCCATGCGAATGCTGCGCACACAGCCTACAGAAGAAGGGGTGTACTGCTATCGATAGATTAATAAACACACATTATTGTGTTGCACCAGACAAACGTCTCCCTCGCTTAAAGCTTTAGTGTGAGTGCGGGATTTTCATTTTTAAGAGAAAGGAAAAAAGTGGGTGGATAAGAAATCTGCAATAACTTAGTTTTGACAGAGTTTTTATGAGCAGAATTATATGGGTTTTTTTTTCTAAATAACGATAGAAATATTGATATCTCCTTATAGTTTAGGCTTTATTGCCAAAATTTGTGACATCTTGAACATTATTTTTTTTAATCACTGCTCCCAATGGTAAACAGGACCTTTAAGAGTATTTTCCCCAGTACATAATTTCAGGCCATGTACGATGTCTGTAGTTAACATAAAAAAACAAAAAACAAATAGAGATTACGGTATAATAATAAACAAGTATTCATGCTTGTTTTCCTGTCTTTTGTCGAATTAAAAGACCAACAAGCAGTAAAGGCTTTCACTATTCGAACGATAAGAGGGTAAACCAGTAAGGCTCCAGTCTGTGTTTTTATGACGTGCACTATAGTCACAAACTCATTTGTTACATCTATTTTCTACCATATATTTCAGTCTTATCACTGAGCGAGCACGCGTACAATGTAAAATGAATTCCACCTTCATGTAACGCATACGTATCACAGAGCAGTCTCACTGTATATGGGCATTTTGCGGGTATGACTTGTAATAGTTCTTTCAAGATGGTGCTCCAAACTAACGCAAGTGCCCCTATGCGTATTTATAGCATTTGAAATTATTTATATCATGATTATGTTATATGTAATAAAAAAAAACCCAATACTTTGAAATTTCTAGCACGCGAGACTTCGGTGATGATAACATGTTTGTTTGTTTGTTTGTTTCTATTTGATATCTTAACTATACGCTATATTCCTATTCGAATGTAAGTACCACTATATTATTTCCATTACAACTTAAACCATACTGTGACGACAATGGTGAAAAAAGAGTGATCCCCCTTTCCAGGTAAACACAGGTACTCAAAAGAAACGTATTATATCATAATCATATTGACATTAATCAATATCCATAGAAAGTAGCAAAATTTTCCTATTATGTCTGAATACGTGATTTCTATGCTTAATGGCCGATCTTTACTGAAAACGCATAAACACACGCACACACACACACAAACATAGTGATTTGAAGGAAAATAGGAAAACCCCTCAAGCCTCGATAATCCTTCAGCTCTCAAAACGATAATAGAATAGATGGTTTCTGGAATCATGATTGCTCAGATAAATATCATAATCGCAGGCGAGATGACTTATCCTATATCTCTTCAACGTCTACACAGTAAAACGCTATTATTATCAAAATTATGTACTCTAAAAATATCATGTACATGGTGAAGATGAAAGGAATGTGCAAATGTACTATGTGCGTGTATGTGTGTATATACATTTGTAATTGATAACTTAAGGATTTGATATTTTGAGCATGAATGCAGTATGATATAGTGACAAGCCATTAAAATGCAAAATTAATATTTAGACTGCCAGGGCTGTACAAAATCATTAATATCATCAAAAAACAAAACAAAAACAAAACATTAAGAACTGAAATTACTAAGTTCCTAGTATTCATAATCAGACGTAACCTGGTTAATTTCATCTTTAACAAAGTGGTTTCGTACAAACTTGTCTTGAATGATGGTAACAATAGGATGCTTAACAATTATCAAAGCGATATGCGGCGATCTATATTCATCAGGCATATAATTTAGCAATCATATCAAATTATTCAATGTACCGTTGTGCGATGTCACTCTCCGGACCATAGAACTGTGAACAACTTTTACCGTTTTACTAGCGCCTGTGTGATTCCAGTAAATTGCTGGATTAATTACTATATACAAAACGATTAAACGCTATTCTTTGTGTACGCTTACACACACAGACACAGCGTCAATTTTATTGTAAGGAAACTTTTTGAGCATGCCTTTGTGCGCGCAGTTGTTACGTGTATAATTTCAAAGAACGACAAGAGTTAAATCCAGTAATAAAACAGCTGAAGGACGTGAGTAGATCAAACATACTAGTAGCTTATAGCCATGACAGTGATTATAATA